>NW_022706728.1:0-649 GCF_011630105.1 Anneissia japonica
ACCGTTCGCGCACGTCCGACCTGCAGAGGCAGCAGCGAAAGGTTTTCAGGCTGCAGGTCCAGCACATCACCATGTGTCCGCACGGAACCGTGCAGGCTTCCGCGAAGTCGTCGCAGCACACCTTGCATCTGTCGTTGTCCGTGAAAGTTTTCAACGACGGCCAGTTGAAATCTGGGAATCGCTCCGCCAGCAACTTGCCTGCGAGATCCGCCACAGTTTCCGGGCAACCGCACAACTCCACCAAATTTTCCCGACTGTTAGAGTTTCCAGAATATTCTGTCTCTGCGTTCGTTTTCGACGCATGGCCGCTGCTAACGTTCGTCTGGAGTTGATGAATTCATTACTTTTCTGTAGAATCGTTGACGATGTCTTTTAGTACGACTTCACTGTTCTGTAAAACGGGTCGTCATCCCTTCTGTGAAGTATGCAACGTCGTGCAATCAGCGTTGGAAAGTCGTGTTCGGCGACGGTGTGTTGTACGATTACCTCCACGGGCCTGTAAGAGTAAATAAAATCGAACGTTTAGCAATTCGAAACCCGAACTTAATGCAAGTGATCAAAAAAGAGAAAAAAATGACGATGAGTAAGGGAGCCTCGCAAAATAAAGCAACGCGTATACGAGTGGACCACGCGATGCGATTAAAGGCAG
>NW_022706729.1:0-613 GCF_011630105.1 Anneissia japonica
ATCGCCCAAGGGGAATATCTTTTGTTATTTCCCCTTAATGTCGTTTTTTTAAATTGTTCTCTAATCTATCAAGGTATCTTTTATTCATAAACAAAGTCAAAATACATTTAAAAAAAACATTTCTGGCAGTTCACAGAACTGAATTGCGAAAACGTTAAAAATACATTATTTATAATATTATTAGTTATTTCAATTAAGATTCAAATTATTATTACTTTACAAATTATTTATAAAATTATTTTAATATATGTACAAATTAAGGAATTGAACATTCAGAAAGACATAAACATTTAAAAATTTACAACATAACAAGCAATATAAATAATCAGGACATAGATAAAAAAAACAAAAAAGCACAAAACAAGGGAGGTTTCACTGAGATGTGCTGAGGGAGAAAGGGTTCATAAAGAAAGAAAGCAGAGAAAGGAAAAAAAAAAGATGAATTATTATCCTTTTTCTTTCCTTTCCCCTCCCTCTTCCATATTCTCCACTCTATAGGTTTTATGATTACAAGCTTTTATTTGATTATTTATTTTTATTGAGGATCTTGACCATAGATGGCACAGGGCTGGAGTAGAACCTCTCTGTTTTACACTTATATTCCTTGTATGCA
>NW_022706730.1:0-917 GCF_011630105.1 Anneissia japonica
TATATATATGAGCTTAGAAGTATCCATAGGGGGAAACTAAAACAATGAAGAGGGTTAAAAACAGTACCTTAAGGAGAAAGTAGTATCGCTAAGGGGAAACTAAAACTCCACCTCCCTATTTATTTCTTAAGTGAGGATTTGATGGGATAATATTTCCAAGAGCAGTGCCAATTGCTTTCATTCATATTTCAGAGATAGCCCCAACATTTTGCTTTTGTTTAATTAGTCATCCTTGAATTTGCACCTTTGTTAAGTAATCTAAAAAAAAAAAAACTTCTGTTCAGTTTGTTCTATGCATGCATGCCTGAAAACTAGGCATCAACATCATGTAAATGGCATTATTTAAAAGTAAAACAATTGAACGAGTTGCAAATATCATCAGCAGAGTGCTCAATGGTAATTAAACCAGAGTGAATTACTGTTGAACCTCTTATTTCCTCTTATTTTGTTGGTCTTCCCTTTTTATGAAAGGATAGCTAAAATCTATTTTACAGAAAATCCTCAAGTCTGCTTTGAGTGGACTATTTATATCCCTATATTTATAACCCTCACTACACCCACCCCACCCCCCCCCCACATGTAATCATGTTAAAACCCTCAGAGCTAAACAGCTTTTTGATGTCCTGCTATGCATTACTCTCTTCTTGATTCTAAATGAATAAATATACCTGAATATATAAAATGGTATTGATATTAATAAATATGCTTACCTCATTATTTGGGGCATCATAGGTATCTGCAATTCAATAATGAATCTTTAATCAAAATCATAATGAATCTGAATTATAAAATAAATGAGTATAAAAAAAAAACTACTCAATAGATGATGCTAACTAAATTAACAATAACCAGATATTAATAAAGGAAAATTGTCCTAAAGGATTTCAAATGTGAAAAACCTGTTGCTAAAATGTCCT
>NW_022706731.1:0-525 GCF_011630105.1 Anneissia japonica
ATGAATAAAGAAATTGTGTAATAAAATTCCTCTAGCGGGACTCGAACCTGCGACCTCTCGCTGTCAAGGTGAGCGTCTTAACCATTAGACCACGGAGGCTTCATGGTTAAACAGATTCAAATACCACCAGATACACTCCATTACACAATAAGTACGGCTAAAAACAAATAATAGCATACACTGAAATATAAATCAAGGTAGCCGTTAACACTGTTAAATTATATACATAAATCATCAAAGAAAGGTAAATACAGTGTTCGAATAAAGGACATAATAATACATCGTGTAGCATAGCTCGCAACGAATGTAGTCCTGTAAATAAATGAATAAAGAAATTGTGTAATAAAATGGTTCTGGCGGAATTCGAACCTGCAACCTCTCGCTGTCAAGGCGAGCGTCTTAACCATTAGACCACGGAAGCTTCATGGTTAAACAGATTCAAATACCACCAGATACAATTTCTTTATTCATTTATTTACAGGACTAGATTCGTTGCGAGCTATGCTACACGATGTATTATTATGT
>NW_022706732.1:0-578 GCF_011630105.1 Anneissia japonica
CTTTTCTTTTTCCTTTCAGCTACAGCACAAGTGGAAGAAGTTCTTCATTTAACTGACAGTGACTGGACAACATACTATTTCAGGCACAATATTCTTTAAATTTAAACCGGATTTCAAATCTTCGTATATTGCATTTAAATTTGATTTCAGATGTTTTTTAGCCTTGTAATTTTAGACACCAGGAAAACATAATTAAAAATTGTACACTAAATCATTGTTTTTAAATTTAGGCTTTTATGCGCCTACTAAATTTGATATATTTGTGACATTAATGATAAAAATGCATAAAGCCACAGGAATACAATGGTTTGATCACCTTGGACTTTCTTCCGCGTACTATCTCAATGACCCAGACTGAATTTTCAATTATATTTTTTAAATGCACAGAATATCATGTCATTTTTGTTTTGAGTTTAAATCAACCATTATTGTATTACGCCTAATTGATATAGACTCTATTATATGTTATGTATTCAAACTATAGTGTATACATTCATTTATAGTAATAAAATTATAAAGTGAAAAATTTTATTGTATTGGGCACTTTCTTTTAGAAGGCTAGAATAATCTACGTTACT
>NW_022706733.1:0-20826 GCF_011630105.1 Anneissia japonica
AGACAAAAAATCATAGTATAAAAGTTAAAAAATTTGTCCTCACTTTGGTAGGAATACCGATATAGCAGTAGTAGTAGTATTTTTTATTAAAGGCCGCAGTAATAAAATTATCAGTGGCAGATCCATGAATTTGAAATAGTTTGTCCCAGGAAGTCACTTTCACTGATAGAGGGTCTATACGTGAGCAGCCCTCATGACGTAGGCTTGGTTGATAAATTTAAGATTTTCAAAGGCTTTAAATAATAATAGTAAATATAGGCCAAATTATGGCCTATTACAGTAGAAAGCTCCATTGGGACACACCTATTAAGGGGATACTTTTCTGTGAAATGAGGGGCAATATAATTATCTTTTAAAACTACTTACTCTTATTTAATAAGAGGACGGACACATACTGAGTGTTCCAAATGATCAAATAACCCTTATTAAAGGGAACAATTCATTTGATCCACCCAATCACACGCACGTATAGCAGAATTGCATGAAACCGAGGTGTACTGTAGTGCACTGTATACTCTATTTTTTGATGGATGGACTTGTGTTGTATAGTTAAGCTTAGGCCTACTTAGGCGACACTTTTTAATACCTTGTTTAGCGCACTTAATTTTTGAAAAATCTTTAGAGACGGGCGGAAAAAAGATAAAAATCAAATTTTATTTGATAATTTTGCAAAATATTCCAGCCAAAAGTATCCCAATGGAGGAGGGTAAAATACAATTTTATTTGCGAATATAAATTTAGAAATTTAGGAATTTAAGGAGAGGAAGATAAAATTGGGCTAGTACATTTTTGTGTGTCGCAGTCGATCACAGACCTACACCCCTGGTTCTTAATTTATTTATTTGAAGGCCAAACTATTTTTAGATTTGGTCACAGGCCAAAGAAAATCTTCGAGTTTCAAGCAACTTGTTATACTTTATGAACCTAAGGCAAAATTCTGAGATGATGTGGCCGAAGCCCCCTGTTATGGCCGCACAAACTTCTGGGGATTTTTGGCAATTTTATTTTTAATTGTACTACAGCGCAATATTAGGACGCTAAATCCATTAAAATTTTTGCACCATAAGATTGATATGATTTTGCCAAAATAAATAAGACACCTAATTTTGCAATATTTCTTGCTTATTGTTGATCTTTTTTTTTTTTTTTTTTTTTGCTTGTGTAAAACTAACATTTGGCCAACGGCAGGAGAGGAGCGATGTCCCAGAACCTCTTAATGGGGTCCTCGGCGCAAGGACCAAAAGCCTTAACAATTTAGTGATTTTAAATGCTTAAGGCCCGTAATCGATGTACAGCCTCATATTCTGTAAAGGTTACATATGATTATTTTTCACTACGAATGTGTTGAATTCTTTTTTGACAGTCACTCTGACAGGAATCTGCCTCTGCAACTGGCACCACTACTTAATTTCAATTAATTATTTTGTTGGAAGCATATTTTCATCTATATTAGGTTTTTTACAGGCCCATATATGTTTTGGGTCCAGAGGCGGAGAAACTCTGACAAAGTAGCATTTTGAGACCGTATTTATTGGATTTCTGTAACCCATAATTTACCTTGGATTCAAACTATTGATCGCGACCCAAGTTAAAGTCGCCAAAATATTTTGCAGGGTCACCGGACATTTTAGTTGTAGGAGAATGGTAATTGTCATGTCTTCCTTTCTTTGTGCAAGTTTAACTGTGTGTGAAGTAGCGTTTCCTGAAATGGGCATTTTTTCCACAAAGTAAAACTAATTTTGTTTTCTATCATAATTGACCTTGATTTTTATGTTTGCTTTTCATCGTTTACTCATAGCAAAATACTGTTACCTACTTGGGCGTCCATACAACAACATCCTGTAGGAGTATTTTCAAACCAAACATAAAATTACAGGCATAATCGTAAACACGGTCATACAAAGTTTGTTCAACTTAATGGTTTGGCACACAATATGTATTTCTCTGTAATTTCACCCATCCTATATCCACCAAATACTAGAGATTTTAAAGCCTAAAACCTCTTCACCAGTAGAATCTCCGGTCTACTCATAATAAAAACAAGTCTATGGTAACGTTTTTATTTTTAATCTGCTATGTCATATCTAGCTGAACTAAAACTACCAATCTGTTGGTGTTTGTCAATTGATTTGTAACGGATTTAATTCAAGATCTGGATGGGCCAGCCCTACTTCACATTGGCCCACTGTTTTGTTTTGGCATTCACTTTATTTAAAAATATATTCATTGAATGGTTATTACTTTCAGTTTCTTTTAAATATTTTTTTTGTATAATTTATATTTTTTTCTAGCGGGCCAGAATAATTTTCTTCGCAGACCAAATTTGGCCTGCGGGCCACCTTTTAAGAACCAGGGGCCTACAACTCTGATTACTGCAATGTAAGTTTGCCTCGATCTTTTAATTGATTTTATCTATTTATTTAATCCTGGAAAGAAAATACATTCATATTTCTTTCTGGTAAAATGATGCCAGGATTTGCCTGACGGGGATTCGATGTCCCCGACAAGGACTGACTCGCGGACGAGAGAGTCAAGCTTGGTTTTCATACAGTCGCTACACGCTATAGCTGACAGTTTCCGATGATGCTGATTTTTCGTTCGAAAAAGTCATACAAAGAATATAAAAGCACTAAAACACGATTTATAAATATCCCGTTACCATATGTTCAAAATCCTGAACTCACTTAGTAGTGAGACCCTGGGGATGGTGGTCTCTTCAGTCTAAGCATTTGACACAAAGCCGCCTTACCGTTTTCATTCATTCATTCATTCATTCATTCATTCATTCATTCATTCATTCAAAAAATGTACAAAACGGTAGCATGCAGCTACAAATGACTGTATTACAATAGATACAGTATATAAAAAACAAATCTATTTTTTAAGCTATAAAATACATTGCACTTCAATTTCAAACTTCAATTCATATTTACACCTAAGAAAACAAATTAAATTAAGTAATAAGTTTAATATTGCACAATTATTCACAGGCATTTAGTTTTTTTAATAATATAAGGTTTTGTACAGTGTGTACCGATTTTAAGGAAAACCACCGTGAAAATATTACATTTTTTTATTACCAATAAAAAATAACATGTAATAAAACATAATCTATGTATGTAATGGAATAATATGCACACCTAATTTTTGAACGACAGGCGGAAAAAAAATAAAAATAAAATTTTGTTATATAATTTAGCAAAGTTATGTGTGCAATTGATTAATAATTTTAAATAGAATTCTCATGCGTAAAATTGGTCAACATCGTTAAAGATGTGTTTACTTGTGTTTTACGCATTAAATAGATTAACTAGTCTTTTTTAAAAGTTGTGTTTGCATTATTGTGAATAAACTAGTAATATGAAACCACACTAGAGTATTTAGGTTGCATAAAATGCATCCAGTTTTTGATAGGTTCATTGCAATTACAATTTATGCATAAAATTGGTCCATTTACATTGTGTTTAGGAGTATATGGTCCGTTTTTTAAACATGACTCTAAATATTTTTTGTATTTTTTTTATACGTCAAAAATGCATAGGCCCCTATTAGAAACATAACAATGTTTACTAGTTTAGATCAGCTTCGTTTAAAATGAATTTCACCTAAAAAAATACCGTATTGAAAGCCAAATGAAATTATTTGAGGTGAAATGGTCCTTATCCGTTCAGTTATAATTTCGCGTAAAATTGGTTCACATACACATTACACATAATTTAGGTTTTACACATGAAATGGGTTTTTATTTTAGTAGACAGGTATACATTAGTTGGATTTTATGCATAAAATGGTCACTGGCTCAAACAATGAATATTAATTACCTACCCTGTCTACCCTGACTAGCCTGGCAATGGTATAGAAACAAACATCAACAGAAATTATTTCAAACTTTCCGCTAATATAATTCGAAAGGTCACTCTTTCTCAATCGGAAATTTCGCCGGAGGTTTTTTTTTTATGGTGCTTCCGCGTACCTCCAATTCTTCAGCAATTTGTTTATTCGTATAACCCATCACTTACCAAAGCTTCTAATTTGTCTCTACTAGTACTGGCCATGGCTGACAACTGTGCTATGGGCCTTTATAGCGGTAATAATTACGATGAATATACAAGTCTAGGCTACTGTATCTACGACAAATATGCCTCTGATCATATCGTTCCTATTGGTGTTTTAGTTTTTTTTTTTTGTTGTGAAATTATTAAGGAAATTGAATTAATAATATACTTTTGGAGTCCGTACTGAGCCCAAAAAATCCGCAATGAAAATATAACGTGTTATTATGTGTTCTTGATTTTTTTTTAATTCATTTATAGGCCTATTGTTGTTTAGTTTCATTTTGATGCCAAAATTGGCGTTCCATACAATATCGCCAAAAGTCAAGTGGCACAGTGCAAAAGTCAAGTGGCGCAGTGCAGAAGTCAAGTGGCACACTGCAAAGTAGCGGCACACGCATTTGGATTTTTGCTCTGCGCCACTTTAGTTTTGCACTGCGCCACTTTAGTTTTGCACTGTGATTTATGTTTGTCCTTTTGACGTGATATCGCCAAAAGGACAACCACAAGTGGCGCAGTGCAAAAGTCAAGTGCAGTACAAAAGTCAAGTGGCACAGTGCAAAAGTCAAGTGGCGCAGTGCAAGAGTCAAGTAGTGGCACACGCATTTGGATTTGCAATGTGCCACTTTAGTTTTGCACTGCGCCACTTGTGGTTTGTCCTTTTGGCGTTCCATAGGAGGCAATGTTGGTAACTCATCAGTGTGTTGAAAATTGCATATAGCATTATGTGAATATATTATTTTTAAACGTTTCTTAAACTACAGTTCAGAGAATTAAATATACATTTTTATCTTCAAGTGCTAAAGTGATTTTAAAGTAGACGTATAAGGCTTTATTAATTTATTTTATTGAATTCCAATTCTGTGAATTTACAACTCAAGTGTGTCAACCCACTTTACCTAGTATTATTATCTCCCTGTAAGAAGAACATAATTATACAGTATTGAGTGGTATATGATTTACCTTGGCTCTTTGTTGATATACTCCATCATACCCCCATGACTGTATTAAGCGGTCTAAATGCAAGGATGTTACGATTTGATCACATTATTATTGTATTTGTTCTATTTCATTGTTTATATATCTTATATACGTGCAAAGTATTGTATTCTCATTGTATCATTATTAATAGAGCTACCTGGACATTGAATAAAATAAATAAAAATGAAATACCACAATTTTGGGTGAATTCTGTAATTAATTCTGTTATTATGTGCATAAGCAGAGCATAAAACACTTTAACATGCCTAAATTATTTTGAGAAATCGTAGGAACCATTATCTTTTGGAATATTGGCTAATAATTTTGGCAATATTCTCCAGTCCAATTTCCAATCAATTTTGATTAGTTTGAATTGAATTTATTCATTAATCATGTAATTAAAACAACAGGACAAGAAAAGCAAAAATGCAACAAACGACCCTGATTAATTAATAGGATAAGCCATAAAAAGTGGGTCCCATGAAAACGATTTAAATTTGCACAAAGAACAAAAAACACACACACAACGTCTAAAATGAAATAAAATGCAATGAAAAAATTTTACAAGTGGAGAGGGGTATACCGTCTTACCAAACAATTTGATGCCTGATGTTTACGGGCGCTATTCGTTATCAAAGTTATTCAGCTAACAGTAACTGTTACCCATCTTTTTCATATTTTGTTTTCCCACTCTGGGCATGTATCTACTCTGATTGGCTGAAAATGAAGAGCATCCATACGTCACGGTGCAAAGCCTGGCTGCCAAACATGCGGTAACAAGGATAATCGTCGCACTGGTGTTGTAGCAGTGAAGAAAATTAGGTCAGCGTCATAGTCTTTGCGGATGAGATTTGAAGTATTAACAAGAATAAAAGACATTCAAAATCGTAAATTTTCTGCTTATTTTCACCGTTTTCGTACCAAATACCAGTTCACCTGATTAAAAGACATTCAAAATCGTACATTTTCTGCATATTTTCACCGTTTTCGTACCAAATACCAGTTCACCTGCTTAATTACGATCGGTCGTAAATTTAAAACAAATGAAATATTTATGCATTGTACTATAAGTGCCATAAAATGAGAGTAGTATACTTAATTTACCAATAAGCCTAAAGTTTTCGCTTAAGCGAGAATTTAGGTCTGGTACTTAATTTCTCGATGGTACCTGAATTCTCGTGACACCGGCTAGGCTTAGGTCTGTGTTCTTCGCGACGATGTCTGGGAGTTTGGATGGAATATGCTACTAATATTGGGCGTACAAAATTTTAAACTGAATTGTTTGTACTTTGGTTTAATGACTAAACTTGCCTAGTCTAAGCCTAGCTAGGCCAATGCCTATGCTAGCCAGGGAGACGTAACATTCCCTGCGAAGGCTAGGCTTAGCTTAAGGTATGCCTAGGCCTATTTTTTGTGTACATGTTGCATATGGACCATAAAAGCTAACATCATGCCTACTTTGATTTAATATTCTATTTTCTTTTATTTTTCTTTCTAGGCCTATGTATACCAAAAGTGACTAGTGGAAAGTTGATATTGGGATTTTTGTAAATAAAAGTGACTGTGTCTAGAATTACTGTACCACCACTGTTTTTGAATTAAGTCATATTTTTTTTCATTTCTTTGGATGGTATGACAATTCTAGTACATCATTCCACCACTTTTGTCTGTGACCAGCCTTTGTTGGGGTATACATACAATACCTGACCAATGGAAAAAGCTGAAATTCAACTGGATTTTTGTAGAAGTGACTGTTTCTAGAACTACTGTATCACCAGACTGTTGTGGAATTAATTTTGGGGTTTTTTTTCCATTCACTTGGATGGTATCACAATTCTAGTATATCATTCCACCATTTTTGTCAGTGACCAGTCTTCTTTGTGGACATTTGCATTTTTGATTTATACCAATCTGTGTATAGATTTTCAATATATTGATTTTTAATTGGATATTAGAAATACTATATTATATGAATATTAATAGATCACATAAATTATGAAGA
The DNA here is from genome assembly GCF_011630105.1 of Anneissia japonica. Taxonomy (NCBI): domain Eukaryota; kingdom Metazoa; phylum Echinodermata; class Crinoidea; order Comatulida; family Comatulidae; genus Anneissia; species Anneissia japonica. Next base: position 7,036 of record NW_022706733.1, read on the forward strand.
TCAATAACAATTTTGTTATTGACTATACAGCTATCGAAAAGAACAATTTTCTTGATATTCTGTTTAAATTTCGAAAGGCTGTAATGTTGTAGTGGCATTGGTAAGTAGGCACAGTTAGTAAACTTTAGATTTAAATTTGGTTAAAGAAATTTTAGGCTAACAAAATGTAATTGTAGTAAGGCTAGGCTATTTTAATAACTTGTTTTATGTACTTTGTCAAAGGAGATCATCATCTGTGCACAAGGGAAAATAAATTTTACTGATGAATTTAAACAACGTAGTAATCAGATTAATAAATGCTTGAAATGTGTACACTTCTGGAAGAATAAGACCTTATTTTTAAGGAGGGTGAAATAAAATAAATTTCAAATATATATTTTTTTTTCATAAATGTTATATTTTTTTTGTGTTAAGAAGGTTCCATAAACAAGGTGAAAACATTCTGGCCAAGGCCTATATCTATCGTTCACAATATAATGAGAATATGGGGGCCATAATATCAACTTATAAATAAATTTTAGTTTAAATTGTTTGCAAACCAACTAAAAACAGTTAATAAGCAGTTTTATATTGCACAAAAATGAAAATCATTACAGATACAGAAACAGAGAAATTTTATTATCCAAATATAGAAATTACAATAAAAACAATAATAATAATAATAGTAATAATAATAATAGTAATAATAATAATAATAAAAATAATAATAATAATAATAATAATAATAATAATAATAATAATAATAATAATAATAATAATAATAATAATAATAATAATAATAATAATAGCTTCTTCAATATCTTTAATTTAAGCTCCCTTTTATTTTAGCCTGGTAGAATGACTACTGGTAACAGTTTTTATGCACACCCACTGTTGGCTGTCCTAATAATAATAATAATAATAATAATAATAATAATATTAACAATAATAAAAACAATAACAATAATAATAATAATATTAGCAATAATAGTAATAATAATAATAATAATAATAATAATAATAATAATAATAAAAATAACAATTTAAGCTCCTTTTATCCTAGCTGGGTAGAACGACTACTACTACGATTAATTATTGCATTTGATGGTTTAGGCTGTTTTTGATTAACACAATAAGTTGTTTTACACAATCATTAATTATTGCAAATGTTGGTTTAGGCTGTTTTTAATTAATATAGTAAATTGTTTTACACAATCATCAATTATTGCAATTGTTGTTTTGGGCTGTTTTTGATTAACACAGTAAGATGTTTTACACAATCATTAATTATTACAATTGTTGGTTTAGGTTTTGTTTTTTTATTAACCTAGTAAGTAGTTTTACACAATCATTAATTATTGTAATTGTTGGTTTAGCCTGTTTTTGATTAATATAATAAGTTGTTTTACACAATCGTTAATTATTGCAATTGTTGGTTTTGGCTGTTTTTAATTAATATAGTAAGTTGTTTTACACAATCATTAATTATTGCAAATGTTGGTTTAGGTTGTTCTTGATTAACACATTAAGTAATTTCACACAATCATTAAATTATGTATTTGGTTTAAGATGTTTTTGATTAACACAGTAAGTAGTTTGACACAACCATTAATTACTGTAATTGTTAGTTTAGGCTGTTTTTGATTAACACATTAAGTTGTTTTCCATAGTCATTAATTATTGCAATTGTTGGTTTAGGCTGTTTTTGATTAACATAGTAAGTAGTTTGACACATAATAATAATAATAATAATAATAATAATAATAATAATAATAATAATGAAGTGTTGGTTACATACTGATATTCACACGGAGACTGTTAATCCAATATTATTATGAGCTTAATTACATGAGAAGAATAATGAGCCATCAATATCTTTTCGTTAAATAATTAATAAATATTGTATTCATACGATAAATTATATACACCATTTTATTTGGCCTAATTTGAAACAGCGCCGCCAACGTCAGGAATACGATCTTTTATGCTTGGGGTACAACGATCGCGACCTCGCTATATTTATCCTATTGATTGCTTACATCGTAGTTAATACTTACAGCTCCAAAATCTTATTATACAGTACATTTTGCTTATTATTGTCCTATATATACATTTATTAATTATCTTAAGTGTGTATGATGGTGGAAATTTGGGAAGAAGACGTTCGTGAGTGGCCTGTTTTAAGCTTTAATGGTAAGATTTTCAGGCTGATAATTTCGTTTTGTGATGGCCTCCCACGTGAGTCACGTAGCGGTAAAAGTAGCGTTTGTCCAGCTAGCTGTGCTTGTTGAATGTGCATCGTTAGGCCGACCCTGGCCTGGCTTCCCCAGATTCGGCTCAGTTTATGAATAGTTTATTATAACTTCACTGGGTTATATTTTACTACAGTTGCAAATATTGTTGGTGGGAAATATAGCCACATATATATATATATATATATATATATATATACATATATATATAGGCCTATTCAAACTTTATTTCAAAAATAAAAAAACAATAAATATACAATTTCTGTTCTTGTGACGGGGCCATAGGCCTATTTATGTTGCATGGTATAAATAACCGCTTAGGCCCCTATACATAATTAAATGAATGAATGGTAATCCATATTTTAAAAAATTGATCTTGATCTTAAACAAATACAAATTATTTATTTTTATATACTTATTTGAATAATATAGTAATTTTTTTTTTTTTTGCATTTATTTTCAGATATAACTGATTACTTTGTTAATGTCCCTGCATGCGATGATCAGCCAAATCATAACTACAGAAGTATTCTTGAAGGGCAAAATTACTTCAACTCTAACTGGATCGACACAGTGTACCACAAGTACAGATCTGTACAGTGCCGGATCATTGATCTAAAGTCCAAAGTCCGTTACTCTCAAATTATCGGAAGGGAACATGATGTTCAGATTACAGTCAATAAAGATGCCAACCAAATTATTGATGTGGACTGTGACTGTATTGCTGCAAGAGGCAAGTGTTGCAGTCATACTGCTGGCTTAGCCTTCAAAATCCTTGAAGCTAACAAACAAGGCTTAATTGGCAAAGCTTGTACCGACATGGCAATGGTATGGAATTGAGGAACAAAAAGGAATGTGGTACCTGATTCGGTAGAAAATATTAGAAGCGGTGAAAAGAGGCTATGCTTATCATCCAACTTTCTTGAGTTCGAAACCGATGAGGACATGAAAAAACATCATAACAGCAAGATTATGAAAGAACTAAGCAACATTCCAGGCTTATTATTGAACCACACTGTTAATACTGAACAAGTTTGCTTCACTCCAGAAGTGAAACAAATTAACCATGATGATCATTCTTCTGGTGAGCTACGCTGCAGTGCTTGTGAAAAGATATATACTGAATATATTTTGTTGAATGATAGTAGAGCATCACATTTAGCTGTTGAAACAGCACAACAGGACTCGGCTTTGTGGACCTCGCAACGCAAATTAAGAATAACTGGGAGTACGGCAGGCTCCGTACCAAAAAAGGAGACAACTGATGTGTCACGTTGGATACAAGACCATATGCAGCCTCGCTTTCATGGTAACAAAGCTACGTGTTGATATTTTAAACCTATAACCTAAATCTGGAAGCAACAGACCTAAACGTAGTCTCATTAATACCATTAAAAACTGTTCAGCCACTGGTAGAGAATGTGATGGAAGTTCTGTGGTCCAACACATAAATGATGACAGTAAAGCCCAAAATGTGGTAGATGATAGCCCAGTAAAGAATTTGAACTGCTTATCATTCATGTCATTGGTGTCTATGGAAGGTGCACTTGGTGTTTGTGTACATTTATCCTGAGATTTTTTGGCATAACAGTGGTCGTGGTTCAAAGGCTGTGCTGAATAATACTGTGTTGACACGTCTTTGTATTTTGGCTCCACATTGACGTCCATTGGCTGTACTATTTCAACATCCATCCTTTCATCCGGTGGTAACTTATTGTAAACATCTACGTTTGTGTCCATTTTTGTTTGGACACGAGTTCGCTGCCGGGGAGCACGCCTTCCTGGACTTAGTTTCCAATTACTCTGTAAATAAAGCAACCAACAAATTATAATTAAATTTAAAAAGCATGTTTATTAATTTTTGGCTTATTTTTTAATAAGAAAAAAATCTAATCTAATTTTAAAAGACACACAGTTAGGAAATAACTTACATGTAGAGAATATCCAATGTGCAGCGTCGGATATGGATGTCCTTTTGACGGCTTTCCATCAACAAAGTGAACAGAACAAACCTGCAAAAACAAATACAAAATAATCAGTTGAATGAGTCTTCAACTTCATTTTTTCACATAGAAACCCACATAATCGTTGCTTAATATTGATTGAATCATGGGGTTTGTAATTAGTACACAACTCCTTTGCCTGAATCAAGGGCCGTATGCCTAGGCCTAGACCATCCTCTTACGAAAATGGGATGTCAGTGGGAAAGTGTAGTGGTTCACTACTACAGTGCTAAGTTGTTGGACGCTCTCCTGAGACCGGGCAAATTTTTACACAATAAAAATTATAAACAATCTTCAACTTACTCTGTGATAATCTTTAAGATCGTTGATAGTTAATTTTGTGCTTAAATTTTTCACCCATTCTTGACGATGGGCTTGTGGAAATTGATGGAGCTGGTAGGGCTGAATACAACAAGAGCAATCCTTGCGAAAAAATCCCTGGTTGGGACACAACTCGTTTTTCCATTGTTGAAGCTTAAATTGGCTATTACTGCAGCCATTCACCTGGCAAATCTTTCTTGCACCTTTTCCACTCATTCTTTTATTCCGGAGAATAATGGCTTAAAGTATTTCACAAAAGAATTTAACAACAAAAGAAAACAATCGCTTCGCTACTCTACTTCACAGTAACTGTACTGTATGTAAAAGCATAGGCACTTCCGGGTATCACTAGTACACCGCGGTGTCGTTGTACCCCAGGCAAGGTTGCCAGGTTAACGAAAGTTTTCTATCCAATTATCGCGAAAATGGTGTGTATGTACAAACATGTTAGTGATTTACTTTGTAATTTAAGTGTTTTATTTTATGAATGCACTCAGTTAAGTTTCAATTTTCAATTTATGGACTTTACTTTTACAAGGTGGCACACATGAAACAAGTTTTATGGTACATTCGAAATAGCTTAATACATAACATAACATTTTAAAAAACTTAATTGTAAAACCAAAATACTAATTTCTTATTAACATCATAGTCAGAATGTTATTGACTATTATAGAGAGTATTTATTCCAGGTTTACTTATTGCAAGCACAGTACCGGTAATAATACTGTACCAACAAAAATAACAACATATATCAGTACTATTTAATGAAGTACTTGTTTCATGCACGTAGGCACCTCAAAGTTTACCTCAACCTCAAAATTTAGTTCTTATTCTGTTCTGAATTGTTGGGTAACTTAGGCCTCTGTCAAAGCTCAACAAAACAGCCAAAGAACGATGGTTGAATTATGATCTTTGAAATAGGGTTTTTGCTATTGAAGCAACCTTTATCTCTTGGTTTGTTGTCTATGTCATCAACTCCCATAGCCCTGCTGCGCAGCTGTGGAAGTCGGTCTGCATTATAGTACAGGTACATTAAAAGCCTTGCTATTGCTCGTAAACGGCCTTCGTAATAGATGGTACGTTTGTTATAATTATAAGTCAATTCGCTCGCTCCAATCGTTGTATTATACGGGTGTAGGTACTATAAATACTTATGAGGTGAAGTGTGGCAAATCTAGTTCCATATAGTTTTAAAAAAAATATTATTATTTATTATCATTTCAATTAACTGTTGTTATTTGTGCACTTATAGAATAATTTTTTAAATAATAGCTTATTACTATTCATAATTATGTTGTTTTTTTTGTTGTAAAAAATTGGGACAAATATTGTGAGAGATGTACAGTATATTTGAAACATTCACAAATCTGCATCTTACTTTTGGGTTTGGTCTACAGGAGCTCGTGTTTCGTACAGGTCATTCGTAATAGATGGTACGTTTGTTATAATTATAAGTCAATTCGCTCGCTCCAATCGTTGTATTATACGGGTGTAGGTACTATAAATACTTATGAGGTGAAGTGTGGCAAATCTAGTTCCATATAGTTTTTTAAAAAAAAAAAATATTATTATTTATTATCATTTCAATTAACTGTTAATAGGTAGGTTTAAGACATAGGAAAATATAGGTTAATTGTTTAGGGTGTAGCTTTTGAATGGTAGAAAAATACCTGAGATCACAGTCTGCACCTGAGTCCTATGTCGGCACAAAGGCTTATAATGCATCTTGAGGATATTTCCCGTACGATTAAAAAATCTTAAATGGATGACTAAATAAATGAATGATAAACTGAATAAATAAACAAACACAATTTCAGTATGCAACAATCCTTTTACTCCTGTATAATGATACATATTTATTTTTTCTTACAGCTTTAGATGTTTTGAAACCAAGCCTTGCACTGTAAGATGAAATTTTTGTTTGATCTAAACCTGGAATTTAAAGTACAAACCTAGCATTAAATACTTTCTACTTTATAGTGTTTAATTTAATAGCTGTGCAAGGAAGATGAAGTATACATATTACATACTGTGGAATTCTTTAAAATTGCTTTGGAAAAATGTTCTGTTGGCCCCTCATAGAATTAACTACTTTAATTATAGTAAAATGACATGCAGCACTACTTTTTAGGCTAAAAGCCTGCTTACACTTCAACGATAACGATAAAAAAAAAAGTTAAAAAGCGATTGTTCATATAGAAAACAAAAGAAACAAGAGAAGTTTTAACACTAGGACGATTCGATAACCTCAGTGATTCTTACAATAATTACTGTAAGAATCACTGAGGTTAAAAAAACGAGTTGCAATCTAAACTTAAGTTATCAATTGTAGTTGTTTTCTTATAATTTCTAGTGCAAGGAATATACAGTCACATTTTTTATTCACAGTCGACTTCAGTGAATATGTTAGTATAAAACCTCAGTATATTAACTTTGTAGTTTAAGCACTTGACATTCATTTGTATAAATATGTTATTATAATATTATATAATTGTGACTGCAAAAGTAATAAATATTAATCTAAGATCTACAGTACAAAATTGATTTTTTTTTGTCATTTTAATATGTAAAGTTACAATTAAATTATCCCATTGTTTTACATGGTCCTTATTATCTTTTCCCTAGTGGCTTGAATACAATATACAATACATCGACTCTAGAGAAGAAATAGATTTAGTTATGTTTTTGTAAAGTTGCAATGCAAATTACTGTATTGTTTTACATGGTCCCTATTATTATAAAATTTTGACCAATGTTTCTCTAAAGTTATCCTTACACGTAGCTAGAACAATAATACATGACAACATTTTATGTGAGCAATGGACAAAATGTGACCAGTAATTAAATTACCAAAAATGATTAAATTTACTTAAAAATACAGTATCATCTTTGAAATTATGAAAATAGGAAACAAAAAAAGAATGAAAACCACATTTTTTTTGTAGATGTATGACCACATTTACAGTAATATTAAAGAATTGACATAAGGGATGCAATCTTTCCAAGAAAAAAAAACTAAGTTAACAAGAATATAAAAGAAATTCCGTTGTTTTTTCCTGACCTAGAAATTTGTTTTCAATAATATTTTTCCACTGATTAATACATAGCAAATTTATCTATAGCTGGATATCTGGGTATATATTTTAAAACGTCAGGAAGACACATGGTTTTAAAAATTTTAATAAGTACTGTAGGACCCAATAGTTAACTGTTTTATTGGCCTGATATTTTTCAAGATAGTTGAACCGCAGCATCAGATAAGGTACATTAAGCCTTAATTAATTTACCAAGAGAAAAAAATATATATATTTGTTATATACATGGAGTTACTGTATCCATGGTGTATGTACTTTACAGTATGAGGAATGAACAAAATATAAAGTACTGTATGAATACCCTCAGAAATGATTTTGGATGTTTTATAAAACTGATTACTACTTTGGCGTATTACTTACTTTCAGCAGTCTTTTCATAAGGTGACTGGTTGTCGATATCAGGCTGATCAAGTCTCAGTATCCTCAATATTTTTCGGTTCGGTAGCTTGTTCTGTTCAATTTTTCAGTAAAAACATCCTCGTTGTCAACTTTGAACCGAAATTCTTTTGTTTTTAACATGCACTATGATCTTCTACCATTAAATTAGAATGAGTACAGTAGGTAAGAGTCCATCTCAAAAGATATTAGGCCTAATTAGTAAGTCCGATATATGGAATTCTCAAAACAAGTCTAGACCAATGGAGTCACACAGATGTTATGCAACACAAGTCAGTAGTATTCGCTAGTCCTGAGAACATCGATATTCTTTTAACACAATAGCGTTCCAAGACAGCGTTGATGGAATGTCTTTATGCGCTTTGTCTGTATTTGAGTTGTATTCCAAATCTCTCACTTATATAATGTCAGTACAGCTCTGTAGATGCGAATCTTTTAAAGGTTTGTATGTTGTGACTGTTCCATAAACCTCTTAAGAAAAAAATAAAAAACAACAAATTATATTTTAATACGAATATTCCTCAGACAATACTCTCTCTCTCTCTCTCTCTCTCTCTCTTGGCCTGCCTACTGTACTAATGCTCTCTGGCGGTGGTTCGTTCGTCAACGACGATATACTACGGGTAAGCCATAAAAAGTATTATGAATTTAATTTGTAAATGCAAGATACATACTATATAATATTATTAATTATAATCTACAATACCGTATAATACTCATTTAAAAAATAGTATGTTTTATATATATATATTTTTTTAGTTTTTAAGAAAATAACATACAGAAGGCATGGCCTATATGGTGAGTTGGATAATCGAGCGGTTAAGGGAGAGGAACCTCCGTGTACAGTTATAATATTGGATTGGTTAGAATGGCATGTACGCCTAGGTTCTGGTTGTGAAACAGTCCTTCACGAATAAGGACTATAAACCGCAGGTCCAGTGTAATTACCTTCGAGACGAGTAGGGGGTTTACCCTGGCATATTGGTCAATTTAGCCCCTACTGAAAAGTGTCGCTGGTACCGGTTTACCGGGTAGTTCAGACACGTAGAGACCCTTAGGGAGAAGCAAGTTACATAGAGTAAGAGCCGTCCACACCTTGAGTGCTTTGAGACCATTTTAGTGTGAAGCGCTTTATATAAATCTATTTAATAAAATGTTCACATCAATCATCGTAGAAGCTACAAAGCCTTAAAATATGTTGGCTATTTTAAAATATGTTGGCTATTTTGTCATTTTTACCGGGTCATTTCTCAACAAAAATGAGCTAATTGGTGGCGAAACAATTACTTGACACTACAGTAACAAATCACCTCAGCCCCAAAAGAAAGGACCCTACCCTGCCAATATGCCAGGATTAACAGGCTGCAGCCATAAAGACCAGCCCAGACTAGGGCCTACGTCTGTAACATTTTAATGTTCAATCGCAAGTTGGATAGGGCCGGACGTATCCAGCCCTGACGGGGAAGTAGGCACCTACATATTTATACCTCTAATCCTCAACCATACTACTTATGCAGACCCGGGCTATGCCTAACGTGTGGCTCCTCGGGCCAATATGTCCAATGTCCCAATGTAGGCCTAGCAGGGCCTAGCCTAGCGGGTCATAATGTCTTAATACGAAGCCTAGGCCAGGCCTGTAGAGGCCTAAACTAGTAGGCTGGATAAGAGTAAAAGCATCCTTCTCGTTGACTGTGGTGTTGAAGAGTTTTGGAAAAAACATTCTAGGGCTACCTGTATACTGTAGTTTTATATATTTTCTTAATTTTGAAATACACTAAAGCACGTCCATACTCCATGATTCTATCGTGTAGGCCTACTACTGTACCGCTAGTTTTTTGGGGTTTTAAAAATACACAGAAAAATAATAAGATTTGTTTCCAACACTGAAAATCCATTATTGGAGTAGTGGGTTACACCCTCTCGGTATGCCTATCCGTTAGTACGTACTAGATAGGAGGTCAGTAAAGTGGTTACTTGCTAACGGAGATCATTAATGATCAATGACAAAAGTTAACAGATAGTCAATTGCATTACTTCTCACAAGTTAACAATTACTTATGTACTAACTAATTGCAGAATCGGGTGCAAAAGACACCTCAGAAGTCTGGAAAGCTCATTTCAATACCAAATGTGTACAGTATATAAATATTACTTACAGTACTTTATTTAACATGCAACAAATGTTTTCCATTTTATTGTTTCTTACTACATATTAATTTAGAAATATAAAAAATAATAATTTAAAATATGATATATATAATAAAAATAAAATTACATATAATAACTATATTCTGCATGTCTTTTCTATAATAATAATAATAATAAATAATAATAATAATAATAATAGTAATAATAATAGTAACAATAATAGTAACAACAACAACAACAGCAACAACAGCAACAGCAGCAACAGCAGCAACAGCAGCAACAGCAGCAGCAGCAGCAACAGCAACAACAACAACAACAACAACAACAACAATAATAATAATAATAATAATAATAATAATAATAATAATAATAATAATAATAGTGTAGTTTTATATAGAGCACATATCCATCTAATGTAAAATGCTCAGGGCGCTTGATATGTGGACTAGGAACTCGATCAATAACTTTCTTCGCCACTAAAGGTCCCTTCGTGTCTCTGCTACCCGGTAACCCGGTAACAGCAACTCTCGTCGTCCACTAGGAGGGCTGTCTGATCCAGTACACCGGGGTCACTCCTCCACCTACTCGTTTCGAAGATGTACTGGGTTATTGGTGCACACGGGCCATTGTATACACTGGGCCTACGGTTTATAGTCCTTATCCGAGAAGACTTGTTCTACAACCAGAACCATAGGCGAGCGTGCCGTTCGAACCAGCGCCGATATTATGGCTATAGCTTACGGCGCTCCTGCTAACCGCTCGGCCATTCGACTCGCCCGTATCATATCTGTTTTAACTATGTGAGGGCACATCGATTTACAATGTGAATATGTTGCATGTTTATCCAAATACTCGCATTTTCCAACTCGCAACTAGCAGAAAAAAAAACCCTTCACAGTGAATGGTCATTAGTCAAAATCTTCCTTTTACCATACATGAACTTGTGATTCAAACACACAATTGATCCACATGCATTAACTACTATTTATTTGCATTATTTATAACATGTAAAGTTGTTTCATTTGATACTTAACAAAAGTGAATTTTGTGGTTATGATACATATTTTGGCAGCTAAAGTACTGTATGTATGTCATTCCTCTACTTTGTTAGTGGAATAACGTTTTTAAAACTTTTATTTCTACTATCCAAAAATGTTATTCAAAATCCATGGCCATTGTTTTCCGATAATCTCTCAGTACATTACAACATTTGCATCTGTTGTGCAACTGTACTTGTTAAAAAACAAATACTTTTAGAGAAATTAAAAACAAATCATATAAATTGATCTTATTTTCAAAGGAAAAATAAAACTTGTTTTATAAATTTACAGGATATTTTACTGCATTTAAAATTTATTTTTTTATTGAATTTTATAATTGGGGGCCATTATTTATTGATTCAATTCTTGCTATTACAGTATTTAATTATTTGAGGATATAAAAAGAAAATATCATTTCTTTTACTGAATTTTTTCATTTGGGGCCATTTTTACAGGGGCCATTTTTACCGGGGACAATTTTTCCTGGGCCATTAGTTTTACCGGGGCCATTTTTTCCTACATTCTGAGCATAGAGCATAGGCTGATCTCAGCAGTCACCAACTCCAGCTTTTGACAACGGTTTGGACCTGAATTTATACTGAATAACAATTTAGGTTTGAAATACATTCAATTTATGATTAAAGTGGAGGTGATATAATTAACCAAATACAGTAGTTTACTGAGTGAAACACAGGACCTTTTTTATATACACTAGCAAGTTATAACTGGCTGAGGCTATTGGCACTGCTGCAGTGCGAAAAAAGCTGCTGTTTTATATCGGTACTGCCGCAGTGCCAAAAAGCTACTGTTTTCTATCGGCACTGCCGCAGTGCCAAAAAGCTGCTGTTTTCTATCGGCACTGCCACAGTGCAAAAATTAATTTTAATTATTTCTATTTATTAAATATATACATATATCTAGGCCCATAGGCCTACATAAAACGAAAAATAAAACAACAAAAATTAAAAATAATAATAATATAATAATAATAATAACATTGCTCGAATAATACTATAATAATGAATAATAATTAATAATTTTTTTAATAAAGATGTTATTTATTTCATTCTGTTTTACAAAATAATCTTATAAATTATAAGTTTATTTTCTATGATAATTTTATCCACATAATTCAAGTTTTCAATGTTAATATGGTTGATAAATAATATATGAAATAATAATAATAATAATATGTTATATAATAAAGGTGCTCGAATAATGTTTTAATAAAGAACTAATAATACTTCAATAATACTTCAATAGGCATATTTGCAATAGTGTGATTAATGAGATATTTGTTGATTAATTTATAGAAATATATAAAAGGTATATACCATTAATAATGATTCAGCATATTAAATCAACTTTACGTCTATAGATGTAAAATCTGTTTTTTTTTCAATAAAATGTTACTTATTTTATTATGCTTAAAAAATTATCTTATATATTACATTATAAAGTTTTATTTTGAATTCAATGATAATTTAATCCACATAATTTATGTTTTCAATTATTTAAGCATTTAAAAAATTCAGTGGGCCTAACGCTGGATGTAAATGTTAAACAAAACAAAAACAAAAAAAAGCATCGCCAAAGTGTTTTGCAAATGCTAATACTATCCCGCGATTACCGAGTATTTTTGGTAAGCAATGCTCAGGATGGTTCACACGTGGTGACGAATATCCGTCGAAATGCTGTGTAAATAAACAGCAATTATGTAAATTTACAAGAACTTTACGAATATATTAATCAATATAATCTTTATTAATATCTTAAATTAGTTAATTACTAAATTAATTAATAGATTGATATAAACATTGTGACCTATAACTAAAATTTATAAATATATTTTAATTAATAATACAAGAATCCTGCAACTAATTTTTCAGGTCAGAAATTGGCATCGAAAAGTAGTAATTTTTCAATCGCGATCTTCGTATTTGTCGGTTCATGGAAATAGCGACGATAAATATATAATAATTAGTTTATAGTTTTTATTATAGATATAATAATAATTATATATATAAATATATATATATGTATGATTTTTATTATATACATATATTATTATTATTATATACATATATATACATACATATATATTCATATATATATATATATATATACCTGTCTCTTATACACATCTAGATGTGTATAAGAGACAGCACCACACATATAATGGAGAAGTCAAGTTTTATTCGCACCAAGTTTATTTTTCCTGCATGTTTTTGTTCCTTTTTCTGTATCATCCATTTCCCGTGTCATGCACCCTTATTAAGTATTTTTATTCCTTGATGTCAAGTCCAAACAGAAGGCCCTTTCGAGTACTTGATGTACAAGTAAACGGCCCAGTTTGAAAGCAGGCCTAGGCCTAGCCTAGTAGTAGTGTAGTAGGCTAGGCCTAGGCCCTACTAGCCTAGGCCTAGGCTAGTCCTACTCCTAGGCTAGGCCTAGCCTAGTAGTAGTACAGTAGATAGCCTAGTTTGGAAATCATTTCGGTCCAAATACAACTACTAACCTAGGGCTACTGGAGCCTAGGCTAGCAAGGCTAAGT
>NW_022706733.1:22312-23108 GCF_011630105.1 Anneissia japonica
CACATATATATATACACACACACGTGTATATATATACATAAATATATATAATATATAATGTATATATAATATATATATACATATACATATATATACATATACACATATATATATATATATACATATATATATATACACACATATGTATACATATACACACATATATATACATATACATACATATATATATATATACATATACATATATATAGATATACGTATACATATATATATTTTACATTGACGACGTAAGTTGATTTAATATGCTGAATCATTAATTAAGGTATATAGCCCTACCTATTATATTTCTATAAATTAATCAACAAATATCTCATTAATCATACTATCGTAAATGAAGTATTTTTGAAGTATTATTAATTCTTTATTCAATTTTTATACTTCCATGATTAATATGCTGTCCGCAGTTCTTGCTGCTTCTTGCGCGTTCCATAGTTCTCTTGGAATTTCTGTTTTCGTTGTAGTTTACGCGCTCCTCTGGCACTGCGCAGAGAGACACATACTATTCTTGGCAGTCGAGTTCGGTTCATGTTGTTTTATGGTAAGATTCACATATTTGAATAGTTATTTTTATGCATACCTAAGCCAATTCAATTAATTAATAATTGTGATCACAGACATATAAGCCTTGTTCCATATAACATAGTGTATTTCCTTAGAAATTAGATATTTACTTTGCCCTAGTTCGGCAATGGAGTGCTAGCAAGACATAGGGCCGTCTCTTATACACATCTAGATGTGTATAAGAGACAGCTATACCATATTTTAGGGGAAAAAA
>NW_022706733.1:23666-26205 GCF_011630105.1 Anneissia japonica
CAAATCACGGTATTCAATTATATATTCAGAATAATAATTAGCTACATTTAGTCCAGATTTCAGAGTTACTATAGTTGGTCAAACTCTGTCTCTTATACACATCTAGATGTGTATAAGAGACAGGATTAAAAGTCATAGTGGAACTGAGTTACGTAGCCTGCCAGCAGAAGAGCCTGCAAAGAGAGTGTCTGAGTACGTAATGGCATTGCCTAACAGCAATAATATAATACCAACACCAATGCCAGCATTGGATGTAACACCAGAATGTTCAGTAGCTGATTGCGGAGGAATTAATCCCTCACCAATGGAGTATGTCAAAAAGCAGATTAATCCATCATCCAATGAAACTTGCATTGGATTAAGTGAGATCGTGAAAAATATGAAGAAGCCAAAACATGAAGTTAAACGATTTTCTGGAAACCCTATCGATTTTCCTAAATTTATCAGGCAATTCAAAAGTAGAATAGTATCAATTACTGACACTAGTGAAGAGAGAATGACATATTTGGAGGAACTAACTACGGGGGAGGCCAACAAGGTTGTTTGTGGTTTCAGTCATCTTCCCAGCGAAAAAGCCTATCAAGCGGCTATGGATCAACTTTCAGACAGATATGGTGACAACGAAGTCATCGCAAGCACTTACATAAAGAAAGCATTAGAATGGCCTACTATTAGGCCAGGAGAACCAAAGGCTCTAGATGAATATGCCTTATTCCTAGTAGAATGCATGAATGCGGCAGAGCATGTAAATGCAAGCAAATTTTTGGAGTATCCCGAACACATGAATGTTCAAACTACCAGTCTACCTACATGACAGATGGCGAAATATAGCATTGAACCTAAAGGAAAACAAGAAGCCTGTCCTATTCAGGGACTTTGTAAAATTTGTGCAAAAGGAAGCTAAGAAGGTCAATGACCCAATTTTTGGAGCTGTAGGAAGGACAGCCACAGGAATGGAAACTCCGAGAATGGAAGTGAAGCCTAAACGTACGACGGTCACCGTAAGGCAAACTACTGTAGAAAGCGGTGTCAATAGAGAAGTTGTCTTCATGTGCCCCATCCATCAAGGATCGCATCAGTTTATAAAATGCAGAACATTCCTATCAAAGTCCGATGCTGAAAGAAAGCAGTTTATAAAGAAGCACAAGGTGTGTTTCAGATGTCTGGCATCTACGACTCATTTCGCAAGGGAGTGTAAAGCCGAGATCAAGTGTGGAGTTTGCAGTAGCCCCCGACACCTAGGAGTGATGCATATCCATAATCGTGAACAACAGACAACTCAAAATCCAGCACAAGCAAATACCACTGCTACTACAAAACCTGTGACCAGCAACTGTATGGAAATATGCAGAGATGGAGTAGGACGTTCATATGCGAAAATATGTTTGGCCACTGTGTACATGGCAAAGAATCCTAACAAGAGCCAAAGTTTATATACTCATTGATGATCAGAGCAACAAATCATTAGCAGATACCAGAATCTGAGTGGTCTTATTGTGGAATCTCTTGATGGGGCGACCAAGATAGAAGCACCAAGCTTGCTAGAATGTGCGAAAATCCCAGGAAATATGTCGGAGATTGCTACACCAGAGGTAGCGATGGCCTTTTCTCACTTTAAGTCGATAGCAGGACAGATCCCACCTTTGAATAAGAGTAGTAATGTGCTGCTGTTGTTAGGACGTGATGTCCCGCAAGTACATAAGGTTAGAGAGACACGCAATGGGCCCAACAATGCACCATGGGCTCAGAGGCTGGATCTGGGATGGGTAGTTGTTGGAGAAGTTTGTCTTAATGGAGTTCATAGGCCAAAAACTATCTCTACACTTCGCACACAGGTACTCATAACTGGTAGGCCCACAACTTTACAATCGTGTCCGAATACATTTCAAATCCATACATTATTTGATGACAAAGATTGTTGCCACTTGTGGGTTTTCTAAATGTTAATATTGGACTCATAAATAGCACACGGGACACAGACTATCGGTACTCGTGTTTATTGGATCACACGCCATGATCGAGAACCCCGGACGAGCGTTGCCAGGACATTGACATCTTTCCTCTTTTTTTAAGCTTTTTTGCTTTCAATTAAAGATTATATCATTAGTTATGTTTTCAGGTGTATTGTATTCTATGCGAGTATATTAAATCTATACTAATGTTATTATTATGAGTCTTGTTATGTTATTCAGCTGTATGGTGTACCTTCATTAACTTTGAACTTTTAAGTAACTCAACATATATAATTTTAAACTTGTATGAATTATAGATAATTAAGTATTAAATCACATAACATGTCATTCTTCTCTATAATTATTAGTGATTATATTCCATATGAAACTTTAACACTTTCATTAACATTTTCCTGCAAGAGTTCAGCATGGTCTACTGTTGTTATGAAGATATTAATCATATTGTCCATTGATTTATAGTGTTATATTATGGCATATAGTCTTTCAGATATTTTGGAGGTTTCACTGTTCTTCCCGTTCTGGTTTTCACGGGCGAGGTTTCCGTAGTAGGGTGGTCCACTTGTTGC
>NW_022706733.1:27231-34731 GCF_011630105.1 Anneissia japonica
GTTGTTTTCTAGTAACATCTTTTCTCATGAAATGTCTGTCAAACTCATAGATTGGCCAGCTCTGGTGCAATCAGAAAGAAACTGTCTAGAGTTTTCTCATTTTGTATTATGCTAATGATACTGCCAATGACCATGAGTTTGTGGTCCTCTTGTTGAATTCCATGATCCGGACCTATAGACGCGAACCCAGAAAGTCTCTTTGTCACACAGAATTTGCCTCTCATGAACTCTTCCCAGACATCTGGTAAATTTTGTTTCCAGCATTGTTAAAAGATATAGCAGAAATAATTAGGGCGTAGTTCAGGGCGTAGTTCAGGTGGTCATGCGCAAATACTTGATAAGAGCCTCTGTACTTACCATGTGCAACATCAGATCCTGTTGCCTGGTGGCCCTAACATACTGATGTATAGTTTCAATCTGCTTGAAGTAGTAAGGATGTAACATTGGATAGGATTTGCATTGCCTAAAAAATTGACCTAATTTCGTGAAGATACCGTATCTCTAGATTCGAACACTGTCAGTGTTTTATTCATGGCTATATTGATATTTCTTCAAATTTCTTTGTTCATGTTGATATCTTACTTATCTGTCTATCAAACAAATGGATACTTCGCTTAAAAACTCTTTCCATTCTGGCATTGTTTTCTAGAAAACTGCCAAAGTAGAGATGGTAGAGAGCAAGCAGGGTTATAGTATGGGGTTCTAGTGACCTGTAGAGATGTTTTCCATTTAAGATTTGTGTCACTTTTGTAGGTGAGTAGAGTCCAGCTTCCACCCAAGCCTGGTCAATTCCACTTGCCTCAACGTATTTTCCCAATGCTGCCAATGCCCAAAAGACTACATGTAGCTCACCGGGTCAAAATAAGAACTGCTTTTTGATGTCATCTCGGTCCACCCAGAGTTTCATCGCCATATCATACAGTTGGAGGTCAAGAGTCATCACCGTTACCTTTCCCTTTCCTAGTACCTCAGTTGTAATATCATGTGCTCTCATCAGAGTTCGGTAGTCTGTAGGAGGTGACCGTATCAAAGGTGAAACTAATGACATTAGTACATTGGTACGGCTTGTAGAAGGTGAGAGTAGGGAGTTAAATGCACCCCATGTTCCTGAAGCTTTGGTTTGTTATTGTGTCTGTCTCTTATACACATCTAGATGTGTATAAGAGACAGAGATTATACTAACTTGAACCTAGATTGGAGCACATAATTTGCATACACTTGGATAGTAAAAAGCTAAATTGCAAAGTAGGTGCTAGGATGAGAGTATGCTAGCCAGGTAGGCTAGACCAGCTATAGGCTATAATAAATTTTCAAGTGTATGCAAATAAGGGCTCCAATTTAGGCTCAGGCTATACTCTCCTGTGATTGGCTCACTCTAAGCCTATTGAAAAATGAATTTATTGCAGACCTAGGATAAGCCATCACCATCTCAGTTGCTCACTTCATTTATAGGATTGCGTGAGAGCAGTAACACCTATGAAAATGTTTGATGCAGAAAAACTAGCAATAAAATATATTGCATAGGTCAATCTTTTGAAGTTTGTTGCCACTTGTGGGTTTTCTAAATGTTAATATTGGACTCATAAATAGCACACGGGACACAGACTATCGGTACTCGTGTTTATTGGATCACACGCCATGATCGAGAACCCCGGACGAGCGTTGCCAGGACATTACATATATTTCACTACAAAGATGATTTCCTCAGTCTATCAGTTGAAGAAAGAAAGTTTCTTGAAATCATGGAGAAGGAAGGCGGACTTCGGGATGGCAAGTGGACAGCACCGCTGCCTTTCAAGAAGCCAAGAGAACGTCTCCAAATAATAGAGAGCAAGCATGGTCGCGAGCTCAAATACTCAGGAAAAGCATGGACAGAAATCCTCTTAAAAACAACACATGCTTGATTTCATGGATGGAGTTATCAATAAAGGGCATGCAGAAGTTGCTCCTCCATTGAAGAATGATGAAGAGTTGCCGGGTTGTTACCTTCAAGAATGGAAATCTTGGAAAAATTATTTAAAAGAACTACAAAACATTTCAATACCACGTGCGTACCCACTTACCTTTGGTGAAATGGTTGGACTTCATGTGTTTTGCGACGCATCGGAAGTAGCAGTTGCCGCCGTAGCCTACTTGGTCAGTAAAGATGGTGAACATAGACACACAGGTTTTGTCTTTGGTAAGTCGAGGTTAGCACCGAAAGCGGGACACACAATCCCTAGACTGGAGCTGTGTGCAGCCGTATTGACTATAGAGATAGCAAAAGTAATCTGTGCTGAAGTCGATATACCTTCTCAAGAGGTGACCTATCATTCGGACAGCAAGGTAGTCTTAGGATACCTAAACAACACAACTAGGCGTTTTCATACGTACGTAGCAAACAGGGTGTTCAAAATCTTGCAATTTTCTGATCCCCATCAATGGAAGTAAGTTCATACAAGCAAGAACCCTGCGGACCATGGGACACGCCAGGTAGCTGCACGAAACATGAAAGATTGTCCATGGCTTAAAGGTCCTCATTGTTCAGTATTCAACGTAGATGTACCAGAATGGTTTCCCTTGGTAAGTCCTCAACAGGATAAAGAACTCAGACAAGAGGACAAAGTGGTTGTTATGAAGACAAATGTACATGAATTTTGCCTTTTGGAAAGAGCCAACAAGTTTTCATCTTGGGAAAGCTTGATTAGGCCCATTACTGTACTTATACATGTGGCTTCTTCATTCCACTACAAAAATAACGATGATCATTGCAAAGGGTGGCACCATCGCCGTCTGAATGATATAGCTCTAAAACAGAGAGCAGAGAAGTTGATAATCAAACAGGCACAAGAAAAATTCTATCAACGAGAACTGAGAAGCCTGAAAAGCAGCAAACCGCAACCCAACGACTCATCAATACTATCACTGGCTCCCATGCTTAATGAAGATGGGTTAATCTGTGTTGGTGGGCGACTCAGGAAGGCGACTCTTCCAATTATCATGAAGCACCCTACTGTCGTACCGGGTAAGTGTCACATTGCAACTTTACTAGTAGGACACTTCCACCATAATATATATCACCAGGGCAGACAGTTTACTGAAGGAGCAGTGAGAGAAGCTGGGTATTGGGTAGTTGGGTGTAAAAAGTTGGTATCTTCTATCATCCATCATTGCTTAACCTGCAGAAAGTTAAGAGGAAAGCTCAGTATCCAGCGTATGGCTGATTTACCCAGTGATAGGATTACATGTGTCCCACCTTTCACCAATGTAGGGGTCGATTGTTTCGGGCCGTGGGAAGTGACAGCCAGAAGAACGAGAGGAGGAGTAGCTTTAAATAAACGGTGGGCTGTGATGTTTTCGTGTCTTACCTCAAGAGCCACATTGAAGTAATTAAGACGACGAGTAGTTCTTCATTTATAAATGCGATGAAGAGACTAATAGCCATCAGAGGAGCAGTTAAGGTATTTAGATCTGATCAGGGGTCTAATTTCATTGGTGCAATTGGAGATGATACAGTCCAAACGTATTTGCTTAAGAACAATGCCGAGTGGCATTTAAATCCTCCACATGCCTCTCACATGGGAGGATCATGGGAGAGGATGATCGGAGTAACAAGAAGAATTCTAGATGGCATACTAATTAAACATAAGTATCAAGCCTTGACACATGAAACACTGGTCACTTTCATGGCCGAAGTCGTAGCAATAGTTAATGCAGAACCATTGATACCATTGACTACAGATGCTGAGGAGATAGGCTATTTAAGTCCAGCACTGTTACTTACCCAAAAGCATGGTAGCATCGAAGCCTTAATTACAGATAATTTCCCCAATATGTACCAAGCACAATGGAAGGCAGTGCAAATATTGGCGGATCGTTTTTGGAAACAATGGAGAGTACACTATCTACAGACGCTGCAACAGAGGCAGATATGGAAAAGAAAATGTCGAGATTTCCTGGTAGGCGACGTGGTTCTACTGCGAGAAAAGAATGCATCAAGAAATCAATGGCCACTGGGTGTTATTACTAACACCTTTCCAAGTGACGACGGCAGCGTCCGGGAAGTTGAAGTGCGATTGTCTTCGACTGGCAACATTTATCAAAGACCTATTATAGGTCTTTACACGAGATGGTTCTATTAATTGAAGCAGAAGATTAATAATCATGGATTTTGTTGGCTGGTGGCCTGTGTATTATAAAATGTTATTGTTCATTCTTAGAATCGAATTGTTTGCCATTGTGGTATTGTGTTGTGATGGCGCCGGCCATCACGGGGGGAGTATGCTGTCCGCAGTTCTTGCTGCTTCTTGCGCGTTCCATAGTTCTCTTGGAATTTCTGTTTTCGTTGTAGTTTACGCGCTCCTCTGGCACTGCGCAGAGAGACACATACTATTCTTGGCAGTCAAGTTCGGTTCATGTTGTTTTATGGTAAGATTCACATATTTTAATAGTTATTTTTATGCATACCTAAGCCAATTCAATTAATTAATAATTGTGATCACAGACATATAAGCCTTGTTCCATATAACATAGTGTATTTCCTTAGAAATTAGATATTTACTTTGTCCTAGTTCGGCAATGGAGTGCTAGCAAGACATAGGGCCTACGCTGTATCATTTCACATATAATGAATCATGGAAACCAGTTACTTTTATTGAAATAATGATCACAATATTGTATCATAAAACTTGTAGTTTATATTCATGATGGATCCCAGGAATATAGAAATTAACGTAAAGTGGTTTTGGGATCATAGATTGATTGATAGTTGAATAAATAGTTTATTATTTTGATTCTACTGATAAATAATGGTAAGACCGCATGTTCGCGGCATGTAGATGTTCCAGGGACCCTACGTTCGTCGGATTGTCGTTGCTATGGCAACAGGGTTCGTCTTGAATATTATGTGTTGAGGGTCGCCCTCATTTGGCTAACATGAATATGATCCCTGATGTATCCTTAGAATAGTTGGAAACGGAGAATAACATGTTTAGTTTTATAGTTGTTATCTTTGACTTTATATTAGAACGTCTTATGTATTTATTCATACTCTAGGTGAAGATAATGCTGAATTCACTACACTATAGTACAGTAGCTATCGTGGCTCACAGCTTTGTAAGTCTTATCATATCTCACAAGTTCAATCGTTAATGTTATAGTACAATTATAATAATCCAGCACTATATGACGTTTTCATGTCTTGTATGGTAATTCACATACGAATGTAATTATGCCCTATTATGATAGTTATGCAAATGATTAATGACATGATGATACAGTATGTAATTTTATTGTTATTTACAGTTACCACGCAAACAAATGCGAGTGATCAAACAGGGTTTGTGAACAAGCAATAAAAGGGTTATACTAGAGGAGCAATTTTGAGTCAGTCATTTGCGTCCTTTATAATTAAAGCATTATTCGAGCACCTTCATTAATATTATTATTATTATTATCATCATTATTATTATGATTATTTTATATATTGTTTATCAACCATATTAACATTAAAAACATGAATTAGCATATATGGATAAAATTATCGCAGAAAATAAATTTATAATTTATAAGATTATTTTTTATAACAGAATGAAATAGGTAACATTTTTATTTAAAATCGGGTTTTGCATTGACGTAATTTTATTTAATATGCTGATCATTATTTTCTCATTATTCAAAATATCGTAAAATTATTATTACTATTATTGTTTGTTTATTTTTTGTTTTATTTATATGCATAGGCCTATATAATATATAATGTATATATTTAATAATTTAATTAGAAATAATTATTTTAATTACTAATTGTAATACAAATATAATATAATGTTGACAATAATATAGGCTAAGCTTGACCTAATAAATTATTTATATAATAAAGCAAAATATTTAGAACATCATCACAGTCCAGCCCTCCAACTCTTGTTTTAATAAGGTATCTAATTAATTCACTTTAATATTATATTTTGATCTTCATTCATAATTATTATTATCATTAGTATTACTTTTTTATTTTTATTTATTAATTATTATTATCTGTATTATTAATATTATTATTATTATTATTATTATTATTATTATTATTATTATTATTATTGTACAGACATGTTCCCTTTTTTGCCTACCAGTCTCATTTCGTTTTAAGTGAAATAAAATTATAAATAATGAATTATACCAATGTCATCTATCGATAAAAACATCGATTCGATTAATTAACAGCAGCTTTGTGGCAGTGCCGATAGAAAACAGCAACTTTTTCGCACTGCAGCAGTGCCGATAGAAAACGGCAGCTTTTTGGCACTGCGGCAGTGCCGATAGAAAACAGTAGCTGTTGTTCGCACTGCGGCAGTTCCAAATCGGCACTGCGGCAGTGCCGATAGCCACTACCGTTATAAATAGCTACTTATAATATTAGGAATTAGGATTTCTAAGTCTACTTCAGTACCGAAACAGGTCACAATTTCATAATTCAGTCTTTATCAAAATTACAGGGTTTTTGTTATGAAACACTACAGCAGGTAATAGAGAATTAACAGCAGGTAATTTTGACTTGGATTACCGAGTACACTCCTTTTAGCCGTGGGTCCGTTTAATCACAAATATTTTAAACACGCCTGTGTTCTTCCTCAGAGTGAGGACAATACATATTGATCAGTATTGACATTGTCAAAATTGAGTGACTCACTAAAATTGCTATTTTTTTAACAAGTGGTTATCAATAAATTATACAGTAATCAATAATAGTAATCATAACCATGGATACAACAATTAACATTTCTTTAATAATGCTATTAAATTAAAAAAAAATCATACATAGTCGTAGGAAATATAAAATTATATTATAGAATGTAAACTAAACTAAATACCTTTGGTAGTTTGCTGTAAGGCTATGGAGCAATTTTGGGAAAAAAAGCGTAAAATGAGTAAGAACATAATTAATTACAATTTTACAAAATATTACATCTAATTAATATTCATAGTTGTCGAAATTTGATAATAAAATTATTACTGATAACTAATTTTAATAGTCATTTAAACATAATTGTACTCTACTGTAGATAATTTATTTATTTATTACCCTATCTTTTGACTGCAACCGTATTCCATTAGATGAACATATTATTAAAATTGATATTGTTTATTTTTTTGTTAATTGTGCTAACATGCAATCACTATTATTGAGAAATACACAACAACATATTGATCACATAATGTCTGCTACAATGACCTACATGCCTGTCAGTCTCAAACAGTTAATAAAATAGTATAATGATTGATTTCAAATAAAAGGCCAATAGGTATGTAAAGTTCACAAGCGTAAAATAAAAAAAAAACAGTATAGATGTGACCTTTAATTGTTTTTAGGATGTCTATTGATTCCCTTCAAACATTAACAACAATATTAATATTTATAAATGTATACTCTTAATAATCAATCAAGATATCAATGTTTATATCAATGGTGATAATTGTTTTTGAATACCAATGCGTAAATCCCAACACGATGGCGTGTATTTCAAT
>NW_022706733.1:39731-63861 GCF_011630105.1 Anneissia japonica
AACATTACAGGAGACTTGTCTTTTTTTGGAATTAGTGATATTACCCCACGTCTTTGTGAGATTGAGAGATTTCCTGTTTGAAAAGAGTATTCAAAGGAATTTCTCATAATTTGGTTAATATCCTTCCAAAAACATTTGTAAAATTCAGCTGGGAGCCCATCGGTCCCTGGAGTTTTATTATTTGACATTGTATTTAATACATCAAAATAATCTTTTTTCAAGAATGGGAGTTCACATTTTGTTTTATCTTCATCACTGATTTCGTTATTTGTGAATTTTGTAAGAAAACCGTGTTGTAAATTAGTATTTTTATCTGATTTACAAAGTGTTTTATAAAAAGTTTTTTCCTCATTTAATATTAGTTTTGGGTCAGTTATTTCACCATCCTTAGTAATAAATGTTGTAATATGTTTTTATTATAGTTTCCGCGTTCTAAGTTCAGGAAGTATTTCGTATTCTTTTCACCTATACCTTTGTTAAGAGAAATCAAATATAAAGTTTGTATTTTTGGCAATTTTTATCATTTTTTGCAGTTTTTAAATTATAATATTAGCAATTATTTGATACAATATTTCTTATATCCTTATGGTTTATTCATCAAAGAAAATGAATGTGTGCATAAGGTCAATACATTGGGTATCTATTACATATTTTTAGATGTTTTTTTTTTATTTTGTAGTTGGGAGATACCATGTTTTTAAAAAGGGATGTTTTTCTTTTTTTTTAAAGTATGAAAAACTTCTAAACTTTAATTGTTCATAAACCTCAAATTGTTTCTTTTTTAGAGCTAGTTTTCTAAAAATAGGTAGTTCTAATGCTCCCTTAGATAATTTCATTTTACAAAATGTGGGCAATTAAAAAACGTACGAGCAGTGTTGCCAGAAAAACTGGCCCTCCCCCTAAATCCGCCCCTGACAGGAGTTTGAGTATGGAGGACATATGACATTTGACCTGGTTCAGAAAGTGGAAAACAAATTTCAAAGATATCATAGTGTCTTTTGGTGTGCATAAACCACTAATATACAGGTATCAGGGATTGCTTTTGTCAGAGTGGTGTTTGAACTTTTTTTTTTAGAAAGTTAAATTATAATAGTCATGTATATAGTAATATTATGGTTACATGAATTAGGGTATAAATTATAGAATTTTCCGATGAGTAAAAAATGTGTATTTATAATATTTTTTAATTAAAAAATATGCTGCTTTTTCTGGCAATACAGCAACGCATAATAATAAACCTTACAACTATTTCTTATGGTTAATTAATTAATTATATTTTACTGTTCAGTAAAAAGATGTATATTTATGTTAATTTTTAATAAAAACAATGTTTTGTTCTGGCAATACATTACAAAATTAAGTTTTAAATTACTTGAAATGAGTCTGGCAAAACATTTCTTAACATGTTGTTAGACTACGTCTTATGTAACAATAGTAACATTATTTTGAAATAAATTTACGTTGATTTATAGTGTTATCCATTCAGTAAAAAATGATATATTTTTATTCAAAAAATAATACCGCATCCACGTGTAAATTACCCACAACTTTGTTTTCTTGATTATTGTTTGGACAACTATAATATCAAAATATAGAAGATGGTGGATATGTATGCAACACTTTGGAAGTTACAGATAGGTTTCTCAGGCATACTTTAAAAAAATATATATTTTGAGAAAAACGCCCTTTTGTAAATAATGGTATCTTCCAAACAGAATTGTTTTCACAATTTTTTTTGCGCGTTAATACCTGGTTATTTACAGGGATAATCACAAAAATATATATAGTGCATGTTCTTTTTTTTTTTTTTAATAAGGTCTGAATGTCAGTGTTTTTTCACTTCTGAAAATTTCCAAAATTGACAAAAACGGTAAAATTTAGATAATGGGTCGTTGCCATGACAACGAAGGCTAAAATATTAAACAAATGTCATAGATATGCTTTTTAACCAATGTTAAAAATGTGAGAGAAATGCATTTTTAGACATCTGCCACGAAACCTTTGATTTTTATGGACAACCATTCTTAAGTTCTTCAAAATTCAAGGTTTTTCCCGTCTTGAAAAGATCAGTATTTTATCGCATTCTTCAGGCCTCTCAGAGAAAAAAATATCAAAAACATAGTGAGTAGATTTCCCGCACGATTAAAAACCGTAACGGTACTGGGTTTGGTCTACAGGAGTTCGTGCTTCGAACAGGTCATTCCATTCATAGAAAAAGACTTTTGATGGAGAATTGTACCTTTTTAGCAAGGTTTGTCTAGTTCGAAACTAACTCCTGCTATATAACATTGATTAGAATATTGAAACAGTTATTTTTGTTAATAAATAGATGGATTACTACTATGTCAATTTTTATTGATCTTATCTACGTAAATTTACTTTCAGAGTTAATATTTCATTAATGAAAATTGTTTAGACATTTATTTGAAAAATATATATGAAATAATGTAATCGTTAAAGTTTAATAATATTTGATATTTGAATAAAGCAATAAGATTGAATTATGTTAAATAAAGGCACAATGTATACACAGGCTTATAGTAATAGAGTCCAGTTAAAATATGTAAATAATACTCGAAATGATATACTTATTATATATTTATATAAATATTATGCGTAAATATGTATTTAGTAAAATTAAATTTTTAACGAAAAAACATAGGAAGGAAGAAAGAAGGAAAGGAAAGGAATTTGAAGCGGCTGAAAATATTTACTGAAAATGAACAATAATAATAATTTTGTCATTATTGCATCACGTCTTTGTGAAAATTTGCTAGCACTAATCGTCAGAAGTCAAGGTGCCGGAAGCCTACATTTTTCATATTCGACATTGTGTTCGATGTCAAATATAAGAAACATGTAGGCTGTCGGCAACTTGACCTCTGGCGATTAATGCCAAAATATGTTCACAAAATAATGAAAAAATTAGTATTATTGTTTATTTTCGGTAAATATTTTGAGCAACTTTTTGAGCAACAGATTAACCAATACCGAAATAGACATAGGAAAAGATCACTACTAAACCTTCACTTACAAATGAACACCCCACGGCGGGCAACTCCTTTGTAAATGCTGACATTTTAATTATTGGTGATTCCATGATTAAAAGTCTTAAACCCAACAGATTGAGTCGGCCGACCAACATGAATGTTATATGCCGTACCTTGAGAGGAGCAAAGATTGAGGACATCGCGGAAAATGCTAAAGATCTTTTAACGAAACACCATGTGGATAGAGTGGTGTTTCATGCTGGAACGAACAACATCAATGACAGTCTGGAGACAATTGCATCTAAAGTTTCTTCTCTCTGTGAAATATTGCACCCATTACAAGTGATAGTTTCTTCGATCATACACCGTCAGAATCGGTTCTGCAAAAAAGCAAGTGGATGATGTAAATAAGCTGTTGAAACCCATCTCTAAACGAAATAACTGGGGATACATTGATAACCATAACATAACCCCCGACAAGTTAGCATCAGATGGGGTGCACCTAAACTCAAGAGGAGTTGGTGCATATGCTAACCACATTGTTCGAAACATCGTAAACCCATTAGTGTATCGTAAAACCACTTGTCAGCAGACTTACCACACTGAAGGATCGTCAACTTTTCCGTTATCCAATCAGTATCAACCGAACCGAAGATGGTCTAAACAAAAGCCGCCGGTGACTCGGTTGTTAAATCCCGAAAGACATCAAGAAAACGACTGGAAAAAGTATCTCGGAACTGTCACTCTCGGACAATTACTCAACCCACTGTACACTAGAGGTCCAGAGTAAACTCTGCAGGAAGTTACTTTAACAACCATGGTTTTCACTTATGTTCACAACTTCATCTTTGTGTACTAAATGCACGCTCATTGCGAAATAAATGTGATGAGGTTGTTGATTTTGTAATTGATCACAATCGTGATATTGTGGCTGTATCTGAAATATGACTTAGGCCTGAAGATGATATTGTGATTAAAAAATTTAACTCCTCCTGGGTATAGTTTTAAGCATGTTCCTAGAGTAGATAGAAAAGGGTGGTGTTGGAATTTTTTTAAAGTCACATTTAGAGGTAAATTTGAAAACTGATGTTACTCAATTTAATTCATTTGAAGTCATTCATGTTCAGATTACTTCTAACTCCAAATCGTTTCACCTGGTTAATATTTATCGACCTCCGAGTTTGTCTATCGCTGACTTCCTCAATGTAAAGATGATATTTGATTACCTTATTCATCCTTCTGAAATCTTATGTGGAGATTTTAATATCTATATGGATGATGACAATGATATTGCTGCTAATAATTTTAAAGTTTTACTAGACCAACATATTAAAGAGCCCACACATTGTAGTGGACATTGTCTTCACCTTATCATCACCCGAGATGTTGAATTGCTGTCTGACGTACGTGTACATCCTGGTTTTTCTGACCATTTTGCGATAATGTGCAAACTTGACCTTAAAAAACCTGCTACGTCTAAAACTTTTATTAAGAAACGAAATTTAAACCTGATTAATATTGAGAAATTTAAAATAAATATTCTTGCTCGGGTTTCCAATATTTCGTTTGAAAATTGTAATTTACAAGAGCTTGTAGGTAGGTTTTCTGCACTGAAAGCAGTTTTAGATAAACACGCTCCTTTTAATACAAAAAATAAATAAACCCAAAGCTTCTAAACCGTGGTTTACAGATGAGATTCGTTCTGCAAGAAAAACTCGCCATCAACTTGAAAGAAAATGGATTAAATGTAGGACTCATTCTGACAGGCAGAAGTACTGTGACCAAAGATGTTTAGTAAATGAAATGGTTGAAAAAGCTAAAACAATGTATTATTCTGCCCTTGTTAGGGACTGCTCTGGTGATCAGAAAAAACTCTTTAACATAGTTAACAACCTCCTTCACCGCTCAACCGTTCTTCCTTCTTCTGTATCAAATCAAGCTCTGACACATAAGTTTTCTGAGAACAAAATCCAAAATATTCGTAGTTCTTTTGCTCAAAATCATTTGAGTGATGCTTCTTCATTTGAGTGATGCTTCTGGTTATATGTAGACGCAGGGTTCCTGGAACGCCGCCCTCAGCTGCGAGTGCGTAGCATAACCCAGGGTCAAAAGTGGAACGTGAAATTTCGATATGGTTTCGTAGTCAGATTTTCGAAGAAAATTTCAGCTACCTGTATTTCTCGACTGAGACGTCAGTGGAAGCTGTAATTTGTATGACAAGGAGATTGTGCAACCCTTAATTCGTTTTAAGGGAATTTACACCCAGAAACCTTGTAGTTATTAATATTTTGGTTATAATAAAAAATATTCATTTTTGGTGACGTCACACTCCCAATATAGTTAGCATGCTAGGTTACGTCACCTTTTCCTTGCAAGGTAAACTTTCCCGGCGTGCTTTTTTCATGGATAAACAAACACCACTGCTTAGCACATGGATGCCTTGCCTAGCTAGGTCTACAAGAGCCGCATTGTTAGCATTGTATAATACTTAAACAAGGTACCTCTGCAACTGAATTACACTTAGTTATTTTTTTTTTTCTTATTTTAATTTATTTCTTTCGAAAGTGTACTTTCTATTACATATAATTGCACTCCCTAGTTAGGCCTGGGCCCAGGCCTTGTCTTATCGTTATGCCTCATCGCCCCCTTATGCAGTACATCAGTAGCCCCCCCCCCCCATACAATACAGACGTTTGCTAGGCAACAGAACGTGATTGCGCCTATCCTTCCCAAATGTAATTTACATTGGCATATTGTTAGCTAACCAATTGTGTGTGTTTCTTTGTGAAAAGGAGTACTGCGGCGTACTCATTTTCACAAAGCATTTGCATCCCCTCTTGGTAAGAGGGAACTTCGAAATAATTATCTCCATATCTTCGCTAATTAAATTAATCACCGTAATTTAGCTTACAGTGTCTAAAAAGTAAAGGTTCCCATTTTTTGCATCTCAACGTGGTAGCTTAATCCCAAATCAAGTCAACCCTGCTGTTTTTGCCCTTACCGAAACATGCTTGGACGAGTCTGTTGACGATGCAGAATTACAAGTTCCAGGCTATTCCATCTTCCGGAAAGATCGTAACCGCAGTGGAGGTGGTGTTTGTATTTATCTTAGGAACAATTTATGTTTTGTAAATAGAATTGACTTAAGAATGGTTGTCCATAAAAAAAATCAAAGATTTGGTGGCAGATGTCAAAAAATGGATTTCTCTCAAAATTTTACCATGAATAGATACTTGGGTAAAAAGCATATCTATGACATTTTTTTAATTTTTTTAGTCAATGGTTGTCATGGCAACGACCCATTATCTAAATTTTACCGTTTTTGTCAATTTTGGACATTTTCAGACCTTATTTAAAAAAAAGAACACGTGCTATATATATTTTTGTTATCATTCATGTAAATAACCAGGTATTAACTTCCATTTATAACAAAAAAAAAATTGTGTAAAAAATTCTGTTTGGAAGATACCATTATTTACAAAAGGGGGTTTTTCTCAAAATATATATATAAAAAAAAATATGCCTCAGAAACCTATTTGTAACTTCCAAAGTGGTGCATACATATCCACCATCTTCCATATTTTGATAGTCAATAGTTGTCCTAACAATAATCAAGAAAAAAAGTTGTGGGTAATTTACACACGTGGATGCGGTATTGCCAGAAATAACGTCATTTTTTGAATAAAAATCTATCATTTTTTACTGAATGGATAAGGCTATAAATCAAAGTAAATTATTCCAAAATAATGAATTCAAACACCACTCTGACAAAAGCAATTCATAATAAATTCGCTTTCAACGACGAGTTATGATTTTCAACAGGAAGTCTCAATTTAATTGTTGAATTCACCATTAAAAGTTAATTTTGCCACATAAAATTGAATGTTAAAGATCAACTGTTTCGTGGACAAGCATTTGGAAGTTTTCTATTGCGAATCCTCTTTAGCTTAAAGAATATCTTCATCTGACTCGTCAACAGTTTTGTAGCCTACAGTGTACTACTGTGTCTCTGATAGCTGTATATCTTTTGCTCAGATATTCTGATGGTTTTGATAACTCACGGTCATTGCTTAGCTATTCTCATGTTTTTCTCAACCTCTGACACTGGAATTTCTTTTGAATATATTTTTGTTGTTTCTGAAAATCGTGTGTCTTTTCTTGTTTTCTTTGAATGTGAAGGTGCGTATTTAATAAGTGTTGAATATCTTTTCAGTAAACTTCTATCAGATTACTCTTCATATTCCTCATATCCACACCTATTTGCCCAATATGGTAATACATGGTACAACACAAGATTTAAATATTTCACTCCATGCACTTTTTGTTCAGTCTTATGATCACATTCTTAAATATCTATCTCGCTTAGGAATACAAAAATCAGCTTTCTTACCGCCTCCTTGTAGAACTGAACGTTTCAAATCTTCTTCCATATTCTCTAAGGGTCTATCCGTCTTCAGCCAACAATTCCTCCATTCGTACTACTCTGCTACATTGATCTATTTTTTATTTTTTAATGATTTTTTGGCCATTGCAAATATATATTGATGAATATAAATGTAATGTTTCTCGTATGGTAGATAATAGTCGACTGATGGCTTTTGGAGCAAATGAAAATTTAATTGAAAAATTAGAAATTAGAAGATAACAATGCTACCATGGGAATATGCAAGTGTCAGTTGAAAGCCTATTAGCATAACAAATTCTGCTTTAACCAACAGTGTTTGATTCTCAGGTCTGTATTCAGGTGTTCCTGTAACTATCTGATTTTCTAGTGTACAGAAGCTTATGTAGAACTTTATAAATCCATCTTCGGGACAGAAAAACAAATGATTATTAAACGTATCCTTCATTTCTAAGTTGG
Organism: Anneissia japonica; assembly: GCF_011630105.1. Classification (NCBI taxonomy): domain Eukaryota; kingdom Metazoa; phylum Echinodermata; class Crinoidea; order Comatulida; family Comatulidae; genus Anneissia; species Anneissia japonica. Next base: position 47,583 of record NW_022706733.1, read on the forward strand.
CCTTGTGCACAGACTGGCTGATGTTGGCGAACAGGTTGATCAGACACCTTGGCAGTGATCATTTCTTTTAAAATTCCATTGTATTTTGATGGTTCACGCACACCAAAAGGCACTATGATATTTTTGAAATTTGTTTTCCAATTTTTGAGCTAGGTCAAATGTCGTATGCCCTCCATACTCAAACTCCTGTCAGGGGCGGATTAAGGGAGAGTAAGGGAGGGGGCGCCCGCCCCCCCCCCCCTCATTTTGGGAGGTAAAAGAAAAAAAAATTAAGTAAAAAAAAGTATAGCTCAGACACCTAAAATGGTATTTCTGGGCGTCTAGAACACAAAAATTTCGCAGGGACATGCCCCTGGACCCCCTAGGACAGTGTTGTCTCGATCAGCCCAACTTTCGTCCCCCTCCCCTTTTAGACATCTTGGACATCGCTGGATCCGCCAAGGCCTGTAGTTGTTAATTCAAAATTATTAAGAAGGCTTATATCATCCCACTTGCAGTTTTTCATATGTTGCAACATTTGAGAAGGTAGGAACAACCTTTTACTGTCTATCTGATTTTAAAGCGTTGTTTCATTTTAAAACCATCTTCAATGACATGAACTTCATTTGCATAAATTTGCACATTTACCCTCGTCTTTTCAGCAATTTCTTTTGTTGCAATTAGTGTAGTTGTACAGTGGTAGCAGCCAACATTGTTGTGTCTTAAGTATACAGATGTAAGCTTAGGAAGCACACTATTTAGCCATGAAACTACATTTTTCATTATCGCTGTTCTGGGCTTGTGTTTGGAACACCGTAATGCAACAAAATGCGCCAAGATATTCATTTTCCAAAAAATCTGCTCAAGATTCTCTGAATGCTGTAATCTGACCACCATCTGGGATATAGGGCTTCTTGTCAGGCGAATCCTGGCACCACCCCTACCACGACCACATAAATTAGGTTTATATTTTTTCACGTAATTTTCCTGACTTGTCCCGACAAGAAGGGGTAAGGGTGTTGCATGATGTGGTTAGGGAGGAAAGGGTGTTATTCAGGGACTGGCATTCCCAGGCAGGTTAAGATGTTGTGTCCAACTGATGACACCACTGACAGAAATTGGTACGTATCAAGTGAAATTATTTAAAAGGGGGTTTAAAATACCGCTAAAACAGAAAAGTGACAACATTGATACCACAAACATTGGTTTTTTCTTAAAATTTAAACATTACTTAGAGTATAGAAAAAACATTTATTATTGTTGTAATCAAAGGAATCTATGAATAAATCAGCGGGAAAAAACTGGTAAATTTTACTATTATAATTTTTCGCCCACTCTCTGAGAGAGAGGGCTTATATGATGATTCTGAGCGAATTTTGAAGTCATTTGTTTTTCTATCTCTTCCTTTGTGTGTGACGCAATTAGGCCGATCTTGCAATAATATGGAAGATAAAGCGTGGGAAATTTAAATTATGAAGAGTTTTTGCGAAAATATTGTCGGGAAATATGTGAAAAGTATGTTTTTTAATCATATTTGTTAACACTACGGTGGGTTTCCTATGAAAGCGTGTTCGTCATTGATCAGATTGCAAATCGCCTGATTCCACATTGTGTTTATCAACCAATCACGGCCTGGAATGGTAAGCTTTCCGGCTAATAAATGCGTCTACACGAGTCTAGTTGGCCGCGAAGAATGAGCCGTTTTGTGGTGCTTGCAAGGGTGGGTGGTCTCTCCCCTGAGAGATAAACAATGTACACTACTGTAATGCAGGCTGGCCTAGAGTTAGAGGAAGACGAACTAGGCATATAAGCTGGCTGGGTAGTACGTGTGTATAATAGATCAGATAACAGGAAATGTAGGCTACAAGTTGCTTTTATGTTTATTAAACCACATAATATTCAAATTAGTAGCGATGAGTGTATGTGTGCAGCAATTTTCGTGTCAATGCAGGCTGGCCTGACGAAGACGAATAGGCTGGCTGGGTACGTACGTGTGTGTAGGAATAGGCCCTAGTCTAGATCAGATACTAGTACTACAGGAAATAAATGTATGCTACAAGTTGCTTTTATGTGTATTAAACCACACATTCAAATCAGTCAGTAGCGATGAGTGTATGTACAGCACATTTAGTGTTGCCGCACTGTGGTGTGGTTGATGACGAGGACGTTGCCTTTAGATACATGATAGTAAGGTCCCACATAGAATTTTTGTTCTATTGAGACGGTAGCTTTTCAGCATTGCTCTAGGATGATTTTCCTTTACATTTACGAATTTGTTAGCTTTCCGTACTCTACACTTAGCTATCCGAAGCCAACCACATAGGCCTAGGTACGTAATATATTAGATCAGATGTTAATTACATAAAATGTAGGCCGACAGTCGTCTTTAATTGGGGCGGAGTGGATTTCTTTTTTCGCGATTTACCATGGGATGGTAGTATATATGTATATAATATATATATATATGTGTGTATATGTATATGTATATATATATATATGTGTGTATATATATGTATGTATATATATAGTGTATATATATATATATATGTATGTATATGTGTGTATGTATGTATGTGTGTGTATGTACATATATATATATACATATATAAATATGTACATATACATATATACACATACTGTACATATATATATACATATATATGTATATACGTATATGTATATAAGTATATACTTATATATATGTATATATATGTATGTATATATATATATGTATATATGTATATATGTATATATGTATACGTATACGCGTATACGTTTACGTATATATATATATATACATATACATATATACATATACATATATACATATATATATATACATATATATATACATATACATATGCATATATACATATATATACATATATGTACATATATATATATATATATATATACATATACATACATCAATATCTGACGTCAGCCAAGAAGTTATATAGCTTTTCTTAAACAAAGCTGCATGTTTAACTAACAAAGAAAGACAAATGATGTATACGTAATTATAAAGGCGCCTTTGGAAAAATATATTTCTTCACAATGAAATACTTCTATGCAACAAATTCCATTCACTCACCAAACTGTTTACTTATATCATAAACCTCTACATCAATATCTTCATAATTACAGTACAAAATATTTCAAAAAGTTACATACACAACAAACCTTACAACAACCATATTTCCTTTAATATCACTGTTCATGACATCACACCTTTCCTAACTTTTAAGTGAACATAACAAAAAAGGTCTATGATCATGCATACAACTATCTCTAACTTTAAATGTTTTTCTTTATGCTCAATACACATAACAACACTCCACACAACCTCGACCCACCGACAGCACTTAAACTTCGCCAGCTTTGTCAAGTGGGCTATTGCATCATTGATGCTCTCGTTTTTAAATGAAAAATGCCAGTTTTTCTGGCAAACTCTGCTCGTACGTTTTTCAATTACCCACATTTTTTAAACTGGAATTCTCTAAGGGAGCATTAGAACTACCTATTTGTAGAAATCAGTTCTAAAAAAACATCACTTTGAGGTTTATGAGCAATTAAAGTTTGGATGTTTTTCATTATTTAAAAAAAACCGAAAAAAACCCTTTTTAAAAACATGGTATCTCCCAACTACGAAATCCAAAAAAAAAACATTTTAAAATATGCAACAGATACCCGATTTATTTACCTTATACACACTCATTATTTACCTTATACACACTCATTATTTTTGATGAATAAACCATCAGAATATTAGAAATATTGTATCAAATTATTACTAATATTAACATTTAAAAACTGCCAAAAATGACAAAAAATTGCCAAAAATACAAAGTTACCGGTTGCCATGGAACTATACGCACAGAGTGAATAAAACATATTTGATTTTTCTTTACAAAGGTATAGCCATGTGCAAAATTTGAAAGAAATCCATTTTTTTTAGTCTGCCACTATTTTTGAAAATTCTTTGATTTTTACAGACAACTCCTCTCTTAATTGCTGAAGACTTCGAAGCATTATAGGTTGAATTTCACCTATCGAAGTCGAAACCAATTGTGATCGGTTGTTGCTATCGTCCACCAAAACAATTAAATTTCTTAAAACTATTTGAAGAAACTGTTAAGAAAATTAGCTCAGACCTGGAATCTATTATTCTAAGAGATTTCAATTTCAAGGATCCTTCTTATAAAAAATATAATGATGATTTAATTTCGCTTAATTTCAATAATATGATAAGAGACCCAACCCGCATTACTAATTTAAGTTCTGCACTCGATCATATTTTATGTAATTCTAAAGATATGATTAGCCAGAGCGGTGTCATTTCTGTTGGTCTGAGTGACCATTGTCTTACTTATTGTACTAGAAAGAAAATACAACTAGAGATACTATGTTCAATAGAACATGAACCCAGTCATTTTTTAAGAGATAGCAACTGTGACTTTTAGGCCGAATCTGTGTGAACACCCCATGTTTGGTTGGAGTCTGTCTAATGCAATTGGTCCAATCATTAGTCACTATCAATCAAAATTAAAACTTTTCTACCAAATATAATAAATAAATCTCTTGAGAATGGGTCTTTTCCTGATGCATTGAAAGTTGCGCATGTTTTTCCTACTTTGAAAAAACCCAGCCTAGATCGTGAGGTTCTCAAAAATTATAGACCTGTTTCTAATATAAGCTTTTTTGGTAAGATAATTGAAAAGGTTGTGTCTAAACGATTATTGGCCCATATTAAAGAACATACTTTACTTGATTCGTTCCGATCTGCTTACAAAGCACATCATAGCACTAAAACAGGCAGCATTACTTAGAGTTAGCAACGACATCCTACGTGCAATGGATGATGGCAAACTTACTGCTTTAGTTCTATTAGATTTAAGTGCAGCTTTCGACACTGTTGACCATAATGTTTTGCTCCGTAGATTAAATAAAGTAAGCACATTGGAGTCGAAGGTCGTGCATTGAAATGGTGTCGATCTTATCTGACCAACTGACGTCAACATGTATGTATTGGGGACGCTTTCTCCCAGGAAAGTTCCTTCAACTTTTCTGTTCCTCAAGGATCTGTTCTTGGGCCACAATGGTTCACAATTTATATCCTACCTATTCGGGACATATTTTGCAAATATAACTTGTCCTACCATGTTTATGCTGACGATACTCAGATTTACCTCTCGTTTGAGCCGTCCATGACGCAACTTAACATCTCTCTAGAATCACTCGAAAATTGCATTTCTGAGTTACGTCTTTGGATGAAGCAACATTTTCTAAACTTGAACGACGATAAAACTGAATACATACTTCTTGGGTCTCGCCAACAGTTTAAAAAACTTCCTCTGAGTAATTTAGTTTTTGGGGAAACCCTAATAGGCTCTGCTGCGCAGGTCAGAAATCTTGGTGTTACTTTGGATGTTAATATGGCAATGAGTAGACATATTTCAAATATCATTTCAACATCTTCATTTTATTTACGTAACATTAGAAGCATTAGGAAATACATCGACAATGCAGCTGCTGAGCAACTCATTTGTTACTTCACGACCTGACATGGGTAACTCCCTCTTGTATGGACTTCCTCAAAAACAAATCGAACGGTTTCAACTCATTAAAAATTCTGCTGCCGGTGTAGTTACCAAGTCACCTAAGTACTCACAAATAACAAATACTTTGAAATCATTACATTGGCTCCCGGTACAACACCGCATTGTTTTAAAGATATTATTAATAGTTTTTAAATGTTTAAATGGTTTGGCTATGTTGCCGACATGATTCGGCATTATATTCCTGGGCGAAACTTGCGCTCTTATGACAGACTATGTTTACACCAGCCTAAGTGATATCACTCTTACGGGGATCGAGCTTTTAATATTGCTGCTCCACGTCTTTGGAACGCTTTGCCTTGCTCGGTTAAACACATTAGATCTTTAAACTTGTTTAAAAAAACGTTAAAATGGCATCTCTTCACCGAGGCGTATTGAGAACCTTGATGTTTCTCTGTTGAATTCATATTATTTAAAAAAAAAATGTAAAAAAATGATACCACTTTTTCTCTGTCGATGCAATGTTGCTCCTTTTGCAGTGCACGGTAGTGGAGCATTGGGCTTATCCTGGGGTGGAAGGTGCTGATGCTCAGCATACTGCCTTTGAGTATCTGCGCATACTTATGTGGGGAATGCATACAGGAAGTAGAATGCCGTCTGTAACTCTTATCAGTTCTTTGTCCCATATGTAGCTAGCTTTAACCGCCTAATTCAAATTGCTTCTCACCCTGTTAAGGAATCAACATCGATTGTCGTGTGCTACTTAATTTGTCTTTAATATTCAACCCATGCAGTCATAATCAAAGGTAATTCATCTTTTTTAAGTTATTATAATTTGTAATACTTTAGCTAAGTTTATATTTATTTTCATGTAAAAGATTGTACCATTTTAAGACTTAGAATATTCTAAGCTCTGTAGCTTGTACAGTGATTCTCTACTGGCCACTTTGCTGCTTGAGTGAAAGTAGCTTGTTATGCTTAAGCTATCTAACTGAGGCCTAGAGTATACAGCCCATACTATAAACTGTAGTTTTATACAACAATGTTTATATTTTATTCATCTTTATGCTTATAATACACTTATATTTTAGTTTAGAAATTAGTTTTAGTTCTAGAAATTTGTATCAAATAAGGAGTTTGTCTATACACTTTAAGCTCATGTTCTATCGGTACTCATGTGAGTTATCATATGCGACGCCATTATGGTGCGCCCTCTACAGTTCAGTTTTTATAGCTCAATATAACGCCCTCTATGTATGATATAAAATGGCTGCGTCCATGACTTGTTATTGTTTACTATTGTTACCATTACTCTTTATTATATTTTTATGTTAACATTTCTAATGATGTTTTGGCTTTAATTCACTATTATATAATGGGGTTAATTCCCAACATGCATTTATTCTGGTTAATTTATGGTTATTCAGGCATTTGATGTTTATGAATAAGCATGTGCTATAGAATACTGAATTTGTAGTCTATTTCTCATTATGTTATGTTCATTACTTTTATTTTTATGATTTTACAGGACCATACTGTCCTCTTTGTATTATGATAAAATCAATAAAGCCTAATTCATCCACCGGACCGTATTAAAGCGATTATAGGCGGTTTCTTGGTTGTTTGTCGTTCTGCATCCTTACATTTGGTGTCATAAGTGGGATTGCGGGTCGAACTTCGCTTGTAATACAATTGAGGACAGTGATGGCAAGCAAGGCATCTTTACGAGAAGTACTGTCAGCGGACTGTGGACGAGCTCCGTGCAGAATTTGGAGGCGACAAGGAGGCCAGCCGCTGGTAATGGGAATGCCAATGGTAACGGGAATACGGTGTATGTGCTTCCAGAAAGAAGACTCCGCTCCTTTTCGGGATCTGAGGGTAGCTCTGTTGAAGCGTTTGTGGAGGATATGTGGGCCACTCTAAGAGTAAGAGGGCTAGTTGGACAGAGTGCTGCAGATTCATCCTGGCACACCTGGAAGTCGCTGCTAGGAAAGAGATTAAACACAGACCGGGAGTAGCCGGTGACCCGGATGGAATTTTGGAGACCTTACAGGAAACATTTTGGGAGTGGATGACATTAAGTACCTTAATGAGGCAAATATACAACAGCGTTCAAAAAAAGGGACAATCAGTCTCTGACTTTGCGTTTGATTTACTTGAACTCTCCGAAAAGCTCCGACGAATGGCTGGTGCTCCCGATCCGGAACGGACTATTTGAGAACAGTTCTGTGACGGCCTAAAAGATAGTTTATTATGGCGTGAACTCAGAAAAATTCTGAAGGAGGACCCTGATGCTAGTTTCTTTAAACTACGGGATTGGGCCCTAGACATGGAAGAAGAGGAGGGTCTGCACCAGAAGTATGGACGACATGTTGCAGTCTACACCACTGAAGCAGACGACCGGATACTGAAAACTTTAGAGAATCTCTCACTTGCTATGAAAGTTCTGAACAAAGACAGTACCAACGAAGAGCACCTAGCACGAAACGTGATAAATCCTTAATCACTTGCCACCGATGTAAACAGCTAGGCCAATATGCTAGTGAATGCCCAAGCCCCTGCGTAGTCAAGTCATCACCTTCGGGAAACTAGAATCACCCAGCAACAGGAGCCATGTTCTGGGTGGAAATGTGGAAGATGCAGGCTCAGTAGAGTCAAGTGCTTGTACAAGTAAATTGATGGGATCCTGTCCTATTGTAAATATAACCATGTTCGATAAGGAAGTGAAGGCCATTATTGACACAGGATCTTAAGTTACTACTATATCGGAGGATTATTTTCTTGAACATTTCCACAATATATCACTGAAAAATGTAAAGCAAAGTACCAATGTTGCTTGGTATGAACGTGATTAAGGAAGCAATGAAAGAACTAATTGGATTTGAATTACCAGCGATAAAAACGCAACCTATTATTCAGGGATTGGTTCGAGTTAATCATCCAATGAATGTGCAAGTCCCATCAAAAAGGACTATGTTTGTTTCTGTGTCTAGTCCTGTGTGTACGGATGATCACGAAGTTATCATTGAACCAATTGAAAATCTTCCAAAGGGTTAGCTGTGCTCTGACAATTAACAAGAAAGGCCAACTTAAGGTTCAGGTGCTCAATTTAACTGATGAGGTTATTAACCTAAAGCCAAGAACACCACCAATTGGGAAACTTCAGTCTGTTTCGATGGTTAACTATGGCAGTAAACACCCATTAAACAACCATACCGCCGGATACCGCCTGCTCAACTGGAAGAGGTGCGGGAACATATTAGAAGACTTCTCAAGAAAAATATCATCACAGAAAGTACAAGCTCATTCGCATCGCCAATTGTTTTGGTACGCAAGTCTGACGGAACTTTGCGATTATGTGTGGACTATAGAAAATTAAACGAGAAAACTATCAAAGATTCTTATCCCATTCCACGTATCGAGGAATCTTTGGATGCTCTTCATGATGCGAAATGGTTCACAACAATTGATCTCCTGTCAGGGTATCATCAGGTTGCCATGGACGACCGTGATCGACAGAAAACCAGCTTTACCACACCATTTGGCTTATTTGAGTACAATCGTATGCCCTTTGGGTTGTGTAATGCCCCTAGGACCTTTCAACGACTAATGCAAGCCTGTCTTCGTGACCAACTCTTTAAATCCGTTTTATGTTACCTTGATGATGTCCTAATTTATGCTACCACATTCGAAGATCATATTAGAGAACTTGGCCTCATATTCGACGGACACCGGGAATTTGGTTTGAAAATAAAGCCCAGCAAATGCGACTTCTTTTGTCCAAAAGTAAAATATTTTGGACATATCATTACTCGAGATGGAGTTACAGCAGATCCAGATAAGTTAACCTCAGTTAAGGATTGGCCTGTCCCTACTAGTGTCAAGGAATTGCGTTCATTCTTAGGTTTTTGTTCGTTTTATCATATCATATCATATCATATCATATCATTTATTTTTCCAGTATACACAAAAACATTACAAACAAGAAGCACAACCGTGACTGCCTGGTTGGATTGCCCAAAAGCAAAAACAGATGTCTGCTGTCAAGGGGCTCTCCACACAGTACGGTTACGTTAAAATACAAAAATACCGACGTTTTGTACCTGGCTTCTCACAGACAGCAGGACCATTACACAATCTAATTGCACAGTATTTGAAGGGGATTAAAGAGAAGAAACACGCTAATTTTATATGGAAGCCTGAGCATCAAATTGCTTTTGACGTATTGAAAACCAAGCTGTGTTCAGAACCAATACTTGCTTATGCCGTTTTCAATGTGCCGTTTGAAGTAGAAATAGATGCGTCATTTCATGGTTTGGGAGATGTGCTTTTACGAGTTCAACACGGTAAAAGATGTGTAATCGCCTATGCAAGTCGTACATTAAGAGGTGCTGAGAAAAATATGGATAAATATTCAAGCATAAAACTGGAACTTCTAGGAATGAAATGGGCAATTTCTGATAGGTTTTGTGAATATCTACTTGGAAGCAAATTTATCGTCTATACCGACAACAATCCATTGGCTCACCTAAATTCTGCTAAGCTGGATGCAGTTAGTCAGCGATGGGTTGGCGAATTATCATCTTTTAACTTCGAAGTTCACTACAAGCCGGGAAGAAACAATCAAGCCGTAGATGCTTTGTCCCGAAGACCTCATGTAGAAGCGGATACTCGGATAGTAACATCTGAAGATTTTAGAAGGGTGACCGGCGTGATTAGTCTTCCTGACGATTTGATTAACTTTACTAATCCTACTAACACATCAGTCTCTGTTCAAGCTTTGCAAGCATCACCAGTCTTTCCTGGATACGATAACCGACAGTTAGCAGAACTGCAACACAAAGACACTAACACTGAAAGACTCTGGCATTACGTCAACTTGAATTACAAACCTAAACAAAAAGAAAGAGCACTTGAAGCTGAAGAAGTTCGTCTTCTGTTAGGACAGTTTGATCAACTAAAGGTCAAAATAACTTACTTTACAGAGTCAACGCTGCTGGAGATCAATGGCAACTCATACTACCCAGCGTTCTAAGGGAAGATGTTCTTGTCATGATCAAGCTGGTCATCAAGGAGCTAATCGTACGTTAGGTTTGATTAGAAAACGTTGTTTCTGGCCTAGGATGTCTGAACATGTTACCTCCTGGTGTGTGAACAATGTGATCGTTGTGCCAAAGCAAAACTAGGTCCTAAAATCAGTGAACAATTCAAAAGCATTATTGCTACTAAACCGAATGAAGTAGTGGCAATGGATTTTACATTGATTGAGAGGGATGCAACGGGAAAGGAGAACGTGCTAGTAATTACAGATGTCTTCTCTAAGTACATCTTTGCCGTGGCGACCAAAAATCAAACTGCTAAAACCACTGCAAAGATACTGGTAAGAGAATGGTTTAACAAGTTTGGAATCCCAAAATGCCTTCACTCGGATCAAAGGAGAAATTTTGAATTTGCATTAATCAAAGCTCTTTGCAAAATATACGGCATTACTAAAACTAGGACCACACCCTACCACCCTGAAAGAAACGGGCAAGCGGAACGTTTTAATAGAACTCTTCATGACTTACTTAAATAATTACCCAACAACCATAAACGACGGTGGTCCGAACATCTGAAGTACTTTTCGCATATAATATATCGGAACATTCTTCAACTGGTTTTTCCCCTTTCTTTCTAATGTTCGGTCGAGAACCCAAACTTCCAATTGACTTTTTGTTGAATAATCACTCTGATAAAACAGCAGAGATCGAAGAGGTCAGCGAATGGTAAGCTTCCAGTATTGAAAATACTAAATTGGCATACGAGAAAGCAGGGGAGAACCCGAGACGGGAAGCGCAATACCGTAAGGTGTTCTATGACCGGAAAACTAGGGAGAGACTACTTACAGTTGGGACCAAAGTATTTTTGAAAAGTCATCCCCTAGGAAGACATAAGATTGCTGATGAATGGGCTCCATTGGTATATAAGGTTATGACTAGACCGGAAGGAAGCAGTTCGTATGAAATTAAACTGGCTGATGGTTCCGGGTATTCAAGAATTGTAAACCGTAGGGAGTTAAAACCTTGCCCTAAAGGATATCAGCAATCCTCCTATGCTCAACTGTTAGATCAATCATCAGATGAGTCGCATTCAGATCAAGAAGAAGATGTTACACCGTTACGACGAAGCGAACGTTTGAGGAAGAAGGTAAACCAGCCATACCAGCGTTCTGATTTCCTCGAGAACATTAATAATATGTTGAGAGGCATTGAGGCTAAATGCAAGTTAATTAAATCTAAGTAATATTGAGTGTTCTTTTAGTTTGAGGACAAACTAGGGTTAATCAGGGGAGTGTGGGGAATGCATACAGGAAGTAGACTGCCCTCTATAACTCTTATCAGTTTTTTGTCCCATATGTAGCTTTAACCGCCTAATTCAAATTGCTTCTCACCCTGTTAAGGGATCAACATCGATTGTCGTGTGCTACTTAATTTGTCTTTAAGATTCAACCCATGCAGTCATAATCAAAGGTAATTCATCTATTTGACGGTTATTATAATTTGTAATACTTTAGCTAAGTTTATATTTATTTTCATGTATAAGATTGTAACATTTTAAGACTTAGAATATTCTAAGCTCTGTAGCTTGTACAGTGATTCTCTACTGGCCACTTTGCTGCTTGAGTGAAAGTAGCTTGTTCATACTATAAACTGTAGTTTTATACAACAATGTTTATATTTTATTCATCTTTATGCTTATAATACACTTATTTTTTAGTTTAGAAATTAGTTTTAGTTCTAGAAATTTGTATTAAATAAGGAGTTTGTCTATACACTTTAAGCATATGTTCTATCGGTACTCATGTGAGTTATCATATGCGACGCCATTATGGTGCGCCCTCTACAGTTCAGTTTTTATAGCTCAATATAACGCCCTCTACGTATGATATAAAATGGCTGCGTCCATGACTTTGTTATTGTTTACTCTTGATACCATTACTCTTTATTATATTTTTATGTTAACATTTCTAATGATGTTTTGTCTTTAATTCATTATTATATAATGGAGTTTATTCCCAACATGCATTTATTCTGGTTAATTTATGGTTATTCCGGCATTTGATGTAATAATTATTGTGTTGATAATGAATTAGGTTAGATAGTGCACCTTAATAAAGTGTGCAGAGGCTGTTCAGGCAGACGTGCCGGTAGACGTAATAGCCACAGTCCTCTCAAGGAAACCTTTTTCTTGTTATAGCCTGTAAGTTTAAATATTTATGTTTATGAATTAGCATGTGTTATAGAATACTGAATTTTTAGTATATTTCTCATTATGTTATGCTCATTACTTTTATTTTTATATTTTACAGGACCATACTGTCCTCTTTGTATTATGATAAAATCAATAAAGCCTAGTTCATCCACCGGACCGTATTTAAGTGATTATAGGTGGTTTCTTGGTTGTTTGTCATTCTGCATCCTTACACTTATATGGGGAGCACTGCCTCGATGAGATAATTTTGATATGCGGATTCTGCTTGACATTTTTCTGGAATTAATTTTGATTTTCACGGAGGCGTATAGACTACCTTTATGTTTCTCTGTTGAATTTATATTATTCACAAAAAAAGGAAATAAATAAATAAATAAAATAAAACACATGATACCACTTTTCTCTGTCGACGCAACGCAGCTCCTGTTGCAGTGCATGGTAGTGGAGCCCCGGGCTTATCCAGGGGTGGAAGGTGCTGATGCTCAACATACTGCCTTTAGGTATCTGCGTTTACTTATATGGGGAGCAACATTGACTCGATGGGATAATTGGTATTTGGATTTGGCTGGAAATTCTTCTGGGAATTATTTGGACCTTGGTTGGTTTAATTGTCTATGCGCCTTGAGCACCTTTGGCGGAGATGTGCGCTTTATAAATAATAATAATAATAATAATAATTATTATTATTATTATTATTATTATTATTATTATAAATGTATCATTTCGATACATATTTACGTGTTTTAATTGGACTAAACTAGGCCTGTGTATACATTGTGTCTGTATTTAACATAATTCAATCTTATTGCTTTATTTAAATATTATCAAATATTATTAAACGTCAACGATTACATTATTTCATATAGGGGTGGGGGTTAAGATGTCCGACTGGGTGGGGGATAAGTATTTATGGGAGTAACTACAGCGAGCAGCGTTATCTAAGGGCCGAAGTGGATATGGTATTGGGGGGGGTGTGCCCTTCTCTTAAAACGAGTTTTGTTTAAAATTGGGACTTCTAGATGGCAGGAAATGACACTGTCAGCCTTGAAAACTACAAGTTGATAATTATAAATTTGTTAGTTGTTACACAGTACTACTCTCAAGTCAATAAACACGCATTTCATCGTATGTACTTAATTTCAACTGTAACACTATTTTAATGTATCTATAAAAGCATTATTACGATAGATTAAACTCGATTCACCATTTTTATGTTCTGCTTAACTGATCAGACAGACCCAGACGAAGCGATTGTTGCTGAGACAGATTTGGCTTGGCGTAGGCAGGCCCTACAGTACTGGGATGGGAAAACTAGGCCTATTTTTTTTTTTGGTCCGACTACCCGACAAGCTTTGTCCGATGAGTGAGCTGGACCAGACCGATGGGGGACCTTAAGCCCCTCCCCCACCCCTGGTTCAAAGCACAAACTCCTGTAGACCAATACCGTTACGATTTAATCGTGCGGGAAATCCACTCAAGCAGTTTATCCCCAACAGTTTGTAGAGGGCGTTCTGTTGTCGAGCGGAACGCATTTTCAGTCTGAGTGGCTCTTTGACGCAATCAACGACGATGCCATTTGCACTGTGACCGCTGTTTGGGATTTATATCAAGATCTTGGGATTTTTAATGGGATCTTGGGTTTTTTTTTTTTTTTTGTCAAATTGTCATTAAATCTTGGGATTTTTGGGATGATACGAATTTTTTTTTTTTTTTTTTTGTTATCAATAAGTGAACAATATAGGCTGTTAATGACCTTTATAACACCACAGCTGACAGTTGTAAATGAGGGTTGATCATTGTTCAAAACGACCTATAAGTTTTCTGATAGTCATTTTAATCATTTTCCAAAAATAATAAGGTGCGTGCAATTTTAAGCTAAATCTCTTGATGTGTGTCCCATTTGGCGAATATGCTGTTTGCTTCAGACAAGGCAATTAAACCAAGGTAATTCAACAGAAGAGGACGCACATCCGCTCTCGAACACAGCGCGTGCGTACAGTCCTTTTATTTTTACTGTGGCATCGAAAATCCGATACTAGTAACTTGCGAGTACAGCCGTCAATTATTAGTCTATGCGTGCCATTCGTTTTATGATGTTAGTTTTTATTTTATTAATTTTGGGTACTTCGGAATGTCTGTTACATCTGATTTTTTTTTACTGCGAGCTTGTTAAATGCTTCTATAAACTGCAATTTGATTTGTAAAAATTGACCAAGAAAATGTAAAGTTATAGCAATTTAAAATTGACGAATTTTATAAAACTTCATGTTCTTATACATTAAACTGTGATTTTGACAATGTTGGCATAAGGTGCCGAAAACGAACATTTGAGTATATACAGAACATTTAATAATTATTTCTGTGAAGTGGGTCTTATGAACGACAATTCACCACAATTTTGGTAAAATTAATGTTCAAATGAAGAATATATTTCAGTCTAATGTTAGTGCAAAATATCATTAGGCCTTTGTAATCACTGCACGACGCGCGATTATCATGGCAACTAACACGCGCGTGGGTAATTAGTCACGTACGCTGACGTTTTATGGTCTGGTTGCTATAGTTTTTGTGACGTTCAGCGTGTAGGGACGCACGTGCGCCTAGAATGTCGATGCCAGAGTTATAACCTTTGATGTCCCGAGATGTGCGTATGATACACTGAACATTTCGTGTCGAGAGAGTTGTTCCAGTTTAGTTTTTTCTTGATTGCTTGTTGTCGGATACTACTACTACATTTAAAACATATTTTAGGGGGAATTCTTTTGTCGTCTGAGGTTCTCCTTAACATTGTCAAATTTTATCTTTAGCGACAGTATTTTTATTATGGAACTGTTTTCACCCTCTTCATTGTCTTATGTTCCCCATGGCAACCCTTTCACCAGGATTTTGAAAGAATGGTGAAATTTCAGAAAATGTACTCAAAATTTTAAGGGTGGTGCACAAAATTATAAAGGGTTGATACAAACAATTGCTATTTAAGTACATAGCAAGTGACACGCTAAGTCTGTTTATTGACCTTGCATTTGCATTAATATTTTTTTTGAAGCGTGGTTCCAATATTTTAAGCATGGCGTATAATTTGCCTTTTTAATATTTTTATTTAAATTATGTTGTTTCTGTGAGTATCCTACGTGAAAAGATATTTTTATTTGCTATTAAAGATCCTAGTTAATAGTTTTTTATATTATTAATTTATTTACATATATTCTTGTTATAATAATGATTTACTATAAATATTGTTTAACATTTACGGAAATAAATGTTGTTTAATTAATGAATAATTATTCAAATCCACTTGCACTTGACAACAAAAACTAGGCATCAGTTATTATTTTTAATGGTGTCTACCACATATTTCTTCTTCAATTATATACAGATACAAAATAAAAGCTCCATTGTACAAGTATATACAAGTATATTTATTCAGTTTGTTTTCAACGTAGTACTATCAAATTGTTTTGAAAGCTTAATGCAGTCACTACAACAATATT
>NW_022706733.1:64047-69275 GCF_011630105.1 Anneissia japonica
CCCCAACGTCGGGGAAGACGATAAATTTTGTCGTGGAACAAATAAAAAAAAATATTTACATGTAATATTCGTTTAGCCACCATATCGTTTTTGTTAAATTTTCATTCTATATATGTTGTGTGTTAACCTTCGGTTTAGCTGTCATTTTAATAAACAATACAGTTATCGAACTCATGAGCGTCCCTTATGTTTTATTACGTTGCAAAATGTGTTCTGTACATTATTATGATCTCGTGATGCCTGCTTTATTTTCCTTAAATTGCTGCCATCCATCATCATGAACCAGATGATTAGCTACATCAGAACAGTGCATGACATATACAACATTCCTCTTTACTTTATTCATAATCAAGTGCTTCTACAATTCTTTGCACCACACTCTTTCAAATAATGCAAGTTAATTACACTACAAAAGCATTATGGTGGACAGCTGCATCATTTCTCACTCTCCTCTTACAGTATTTCAATAACATAATATATATATTTCAATAACACGTCTCTTCAAGTCAAGCAACCAAGAAAATCAGATTCCGGAAATGACGGTTCTCTGTACTATGGCAAGACACCAGATCATGTTGTGACGTACCATACTTACTTTATTGCTGACACTACTGTATGACCAATATTCATCATAATAACATTCAGGTCAAATAAATTCATTACAATTTCACATACAGTCGAGCAGACAACAATTTGCTTGTATATTATAATACCAATGGCGGACCGTAGAATAAATTGCAGTGTATGCTATGTATTGGCATATCTAGGATGTGCGAGGGTCGCACACGCCCCTCAAACCTGAAAAAAATACGCGCCCATCCACCGCCCACAAATCATGCTCAAGTAGTTAAAAACCACCTCAAATCACATTATTTTGCGAGTTAGCCCCAACCCCTTACCTAATCACCGATCCCCACTTTACCTTCCCACCACATCAACTCCCTTCCATTTCAAGACCCCATGCCACTGATGTATATAGTTCGTGGTTGTCAGCTTTCGCACATCTTTACCTATATCTTTAATTTTGTTTGCTTTTCTCATGTACTTCCGCTAGCGTGGAAAACATCATGTCTAATCCCAGTTCCTAAAAGACGCCCTATTAGCTGCTATAACGATCTTAGACCGGTTGCATTGACGTCGGTACCTATGATAGTATTTGAAAAAAAAATGTACTGATATTTTAAAGCTAACAGTTTCAGATCATCTTGATCCTCTCCAGTTTGCCTACTGTACTAATAGGAATGCTGGAGATGCAATACTGCATAAACTTCAGGGAATTTATTGTCACTTAGATGACTGGAAAAACTAATCTATGTGTGAGATCACGTACTTTGACTTTAGTTCGGCATTTAATACAATTCAGCCTCATATTCTTATAAGTAAGTTATTTGATTTGAATGTTCCAAGTGTATTAATTTCGTTTGTTTTTAATTTTTAGACTCACTGAGTATTGTGAAACTAATTTTCTTGGATTAAACATAAATAAGACAAAATAAATGCACATTGATTTCAGGCAGAATAACAGAACTGTTCCGAATAAAGTAAACATTATTGGTCAATAAGTTGAGATTGTAGATTCTTATAAGTATCTAGGGGTGGTGTTTGACAATAAACTTTGTTGGAGGGATCATTTTGATTTTGTAGTTAAGAAATTAAATAGTAGACTCTATTGTCTTAGAAAACTAGGTTCTTTTGATGTTAAGCAGGACATTATGTTTGGTGTTCTACGTATCGGTGATGTTTTCTGTTTGGGGGTATTGTATGTTAGGGTGGGCTGGGAATATTAGTAAAGGGGATTAAGAGAGAATAGGAAGGGTGCTGGGTAGAGTAGGGAAAGTTACTGGTTCGCCTGTGCAGTCACTGGACTCATATTACCACGAACGACTTGCCATTGTTTTTAAAAATATCCTAGAGGATAACATCCATCCGCTCCACGCGTAGGCCAATATGATCGGTTCCCGCATAGGCAGAAATGGTAGAATGACACGGAGCGTTACAAGTAGTTTACTAGCTGGGATAAGGGAGTGTAATTTAAAGTATCCAAGAAGATAATTAATTATATAGCAAGTGAGCAATGTAATTTACTAAATTATTGAACAATAAAAATTAATCTGTATCTTTAGTAGGAAAAGTTTGTAAGCCTACTACTATACAGGATCAGATTGCGCTATAGCCAAAATACAAATGTACGTTATTTTTATTACCGACATGGTTGTAGTATCTTCTTTTCAAAATAATTCCTATTCCTCTATTTTGAACATATTTCAATTCAAATAATAATTCAAAGTTTCTTCTATACCGGTTATATGCATGCAAATTTATTTTAACTTTAATCATTGAGATTAGGCATATAGATAGAATACCTGATCGGCAGGAAGGTCCTGATTTGCGAGAAGAGCATGCGGACATACTCTTGGAAGCACTGCTTCCATTCCAGTGTTAAATTTGGCTATTCTGACGCGACCACACAGTTGTCACAATAGCAAATTTGTTGTAGGGATGATCTGACTTCCATCGACTCAATGAATACATGATTGGTTGATAATGAAACCAGCCATGCGGAAATTCTAAGCAGCTGAGAGTAGGCCTACGATGCGATAGGCCCGAATGTGACTTATCCTAGATACCAAAGCAGGCCAAACATTGAAAAACTTCGCTTTTCCAATAAACTACAGCAATGCACTCGAAAAATCAAGGTTTATATAGAAGGTTGTGGCTAAGAAATGCTAAATCAAAAGCAGAAACTGTACTTCTATATTTTCTTATTTGTTTTAGCTAGGGTATGCACTGCATGCCTTGCTTGCCTTGACTGTCCGCCACTGTATAATACATTTTAAACAATGTTTTCTCAAAACAAATATAATAAAATGAAAATATATATTCCACTGAAGTAATATCATTATGATTAATAACAATTATTTAAGGGTACATATAACAAATTGTTATCATCACTCCCGCCCGCTTCAACAATTTAGGAAATACTGTATTGATGCGGAAATTTCGAAAATAAATCATTTTCCACATCACTTATTTTAACAGCATAAAGAACGTGCTAAGTTCTCGAAATACACTATCTTTATATACCGATAGAATTCAACCAGTTTTGTACAATACAGTATTTACAATATTGTTGCCTAATAAAAACATTCCCTCACTCAAGCAATAAGCAATTTAAAAAAAGGCAAATGTACTGTATTTTTTTGCTCCAATTAAAAAAAAAATGGGCTGTTTAAAAAGGCCCATTACAGTGGTACTGCAAGACAAACATACCCTTAACGTGACCACTGCTTGGGTATTTACCCAAGATACTGGGTATTTTGACTTGGTCTTAGGTTCTTAGGTATTCCGTTCAAATCCTTGGGTATTTTATTTTTACTAAGATTAAGAAAATAATTTATTTTTGTCATTGAGGAAGAATTAAGAATTAACAAAGTATATTTCAGTCCATTCAAGTAAGCAAAACTCAACGAAGTGCACATAACATTGTTAATTGACTGTTAATTGCTATAAACATGGGTTCAGAATTGTTTATTTGTGATTTGCGTTGCCATTGATCTTACCTAATCAATGCATTACATAATAAAACTTGATCACTGATCTACTGATAATACTGGCCGACTGAGGGCGTATTGTTCTATCCGTATTATCACCTCATTAATATTAATTTTAATTAACACAAACAATTACAATAAAAAATAGTTTATACTTTGAACTAAAAGGAAAACTATTCATGCGAAAAACATGTACTTTCAGGAAGCTTGGGTAATTTTAGGCAATTTTTGCTGAATCTTGGGTAATTTCGACCCAGTCATTGGGTATATCAAAAATTGTGAGTGGTCACGTTGCATACCCTAATTAGAAGACCGCAGCTCGTCAACATTCAACAATCAGGATCAAACAACCTACAGTATTACTGTAGTATAAACACAACCCAACAAAAATGTCAGTAAATAAAACTGAGCAGTTACTTAGAGACCTTATCACTGTAGCCTAATGAGGACATTTAAAATTCTGCACCTCCCCCTCCCCACCATCTCCAACCCAAAAACAACAACCCCTGTATACCAGGCAGTAGACACACGCTCCTTCCGTGGGCCTATTTATTAAAACTCTTGCGCGAATTCCAACACACGATGGCGTGTATTTCAATACTTGGGAGCATGTGTTTTGGGTTTCTGACACTGTATTTACAAATTTCCATTTTTTCAGTCATCTTAGTGCCAATAACAACGCCGTAGGCGCGTATCAAAGGATTGCATCCTTGTGCGCGTTTTTCTAGACAAACACTGAAATTTCGCCAAAATCATGCCTATTTTCAGTCAGTTATAGCTCCTTAGGATGAATGGTGACCCCAATTTTTATTACTTGTTCTTAAAGTTGTAGATATGATTTCATAGATCATAATGGCTGATCATACATTGTGACATCATCACATTGCCATCTGAAATCAAAAATTTAATTTTTCACTTTGATGACGTCATCATAGTAAAAATGAATGTTTTTCTGACCTCCCCCAACCTCTTTCTTTAATTCGTTGACGACCAAAGAGAGGGTGGCAGACTTGATATTGAACTGCACAGTTTGACAATACTGGCTAAGGTGTTTTTCCATAAATTATACTTTTAAGCGTCGGGAGATGTCTTATGCCTGACAAGCGGATCGCCAAACTCGTCCTCAGTGACGAGTTCAAATCTAGTTATTTTTTTATCATTATTCATATTATGTTTTATATATTATTGTTATTGTTATTATTATTATTATTATTATTATTGTTATTATTATTACTATTATTATTGTTATTATTGTTACTATTATTATTATTATTATAATTATTATTATTATTATAATTATTATTATTACATTATTAATATAGTTCTTATTACTACCCTTACATTCATGATTATTTATATTAATATTATTTTTTATTATCATTATAGGTTATATTGTGTAATATGTAAATTGATTTAATTAATCTAAAATTAAAATACCTTTGAAAATTTTAATATTTACACTAATATATTATCAGGAAGGAATAGGAAGGTCCACTAGTGTTTGGTTATATTTGGAGCACTTCAATTATATTGAGAAAGAAAAGCTGCGCTGAGAAGCAAGGTGTTTACCAGTAATTATGTCAGGTAAAGAACTTTATAGAAAAAATATAATTAATGGTAACCAAGTATGTTTATTGACTTTTAAGCTTGATAAGGAATGTTCAGTGAGTATTCTCT
>NW_022706733.1:69388-71074 GCF_011630105.1 Anneissia japonica
AAACAAAATGTTTACAATTACGAATAAATGCAATTGGTAAATTAATTTATATTTCTTTCCTTTTTTTTGGCAGAATTTAAGTACGACTGTTGCATCATATGTGAAGATAAAAATTATGTGAATAAACTGGTCTCTGATTTAAAAACACAAAGACCATACCTGAAATGTATGTACGAAGATATTTCGGGTTATGGAAAATTCGCTGCTAATAAGCTGAGCAAACCAATGAAGGAATCTAGAAAAGTTATCGTGATTTTTTCAAACAATTCTGAAACTGAAGAAACAGAGTATGCTGCATTTACGGTTATTGGTGATATGATAAGGAACAAACAACTTAATACATCAAAGTTAATACCAGTAAAGTTAACACAAGATGCTGTGATACCAGAGGAAATTGAAGGATTCGTATGTGCAAATGCCCTAGATGACAGTTTTCTTAACAGACTGTTAATAACATTAGATGGTAATTATCTGTTTTTTCTTTAAATTTATTTTATTTTCACTACTATAAAAAAAAAAAGTAATAAAATATAACATATAATCGATGAAGACTTTTTAAATTTAAAATCAAAAATTGCACTACATCATAAATCCCATGCTAATTGTTAAACTGATCATTTCGAAAATTTGTATTTCTATTAGCTATCAATATAAACCCTATTAAATGAATAAATAGGCACTCTATAATGCATGTATACATTAATACTAACAGATATAATAGTGATAAAAAAAATAATATCATTAATAATACTATTAATAGTAAATAATAGTAATAATAGTGTAATAATATAGTACAGTAGAATTTCTAATTTTGTATTCATCAATAAATTGATGATCCTCCACACCAAATACTGTAGTCATTAACACAAACATTATTAATCCACCAAAAATTGTAGGACTTTAGAATAAAAAATGTATTTGACAGACGTTTGACCGGCTAGTATTATATAATCACACTAAACAATATAAATATATAAATATAAATATATAAATATAAACCATAAACCATAACACGAAACTCCTTTATTAATTTTAACGTATCTGGCGTCCAAAATTTGAAATAAAACTAACTTTAAACTCTCAGAGTTCTAAACCATGCGCATTGTTGTACATTATTTTCAGCTTGCTGGATCTCGAATAAGATACTTGTACAATGCAATGTATAATACTGTATACATTTAAACGTAACAGAAGAGAATGACAGAAAAAAATAAATTTAGCCTCCCCAGGTACCTTTCGCATAAATGCCGCGAACGTCATAACAACTTAACCATGTATATGTATGTATGTATGTTCTGTATGGGTGTATGTGTGTGTGTATGTATGTGTATTGTGTATATGTGTATGTGTATGTATATATTCATGGTAGGTGAATCCCATGGGAATAGGAGTTCATTTTCCTTTATAGCCTGCCATCTCTATCTGAGAGTAAAACTAAATAAATAAATGTGCATGTATATATACGCATATATATATATATATATACATACATATATACATATATATATATATTTATATATACATACACACACACCCACCCCACACACACGCACACATACATATATACACACACATATACACATAAATATACAAATATATATATATATATACATACACATACATATATATAAACATATATATATATATATAAACATATAAACATATATACATATATATACATATATA
>NW_022706733.1:72494-83267 GCF_011630105.1 Anneissia japonica
GTCATCGCGAACATAAATACAAATACCACCTCCACGTCTAAGATGGCGATCTCTGTGGAATAGCTGATATCCTGGTAAGTCACAAGCACCTGCTGGTTTATTGTCACTAAACCATGTCTCCGTGATGACAATTAAATGGACATTTTTGTAGTTTGTTTCAATTGTAGCAGAGAAATCGTCAAACTTGTTGTTTAAGGAGCGAACATTTTGTAAGATTATCGAAGGTACAACAGGTTCACGGGCTGTCTTAATAACGTAGTACAGTGTAGGCCTAGGCCTACGTGTTTTGTCAGCTACAGGGCTGTCTCTTTTACACATCTAGATGTGTATAAGAGACAGGTAAAAGACTTATACACTTCCCAAACTTTTAATTCATTTTTTTTTGCACAATCATAAAACAATAAAATATATAACAGCAGTCAAACAAAGGAAAGACTGAAATTGTTATATTTACAAGGGAATTAAAAAAAAAATTACTATACACAAATATAATTAGGCCTACAATTAAAATATACAATTCAAATTACAATTCCAAAATACAATTCAAAATTACTTATATAAAAAAATGAAGTAAATATATAGGAATTTTCGAATCTGTTCGATAATTATTATAAGTTTATGATATGAACCTTAATAAAGTTCATTAAGAATTCCTATTATGGAGGGGATTGCAGAGTTCTTATATCGTTTAGTTTTGGGAATGAGTCCTTGGAGTTTTCTTACTCTTCTGAGTAAATGTTTGAGTCAATACGTCTGCGAGGTAGCATATGCGAGTAGCGTTCAGAATTGTATAGCGATTTTGCAAATGAAGTCAAAAGAGTTCTCCTTTCAACTAAAGTGGGAATTTGGTATAGGTCTAGAACTTGATCATAACTATATTGTTTAGGATAAGTAATAATTCGTAGTACTCTATTTTGTACCCGTTCAATGTTATAACTTTGTGCTGAAGTAATACTGGTAGTCCAAACAGGGCATGCAAATTCCAGAAGTGGTCGAATATAGGTAAGATAAACAATATAAGATCAGATTGATCCGCTCCATTTCTTTTCAGGCAGCTAATCATATAAATGCGACAAGAAGCTTTACGTATCATATCGTTAACGTGGGTGTTCCATTTTAGATCAGATTGTATTGTCACACCCAGGAGTTTGAGAGATAGGACTGGTTCAAGGGAATGATTATCCAATACAATATCATTATTATTAACAATGTCACCATTAAGGAAACTAATTGTCATGTTATAACATTTCTGGGGTTTGAGTTTCATTGAGTTGTCTTTACACCATTGATTGAGGTTATTCATAAGAACTTGTAACCTAATTTGGTTAACATGATTCCGATTGACAATATCAATAATGCTGAGATCGTCCACATATTTTCATCTGTTTTCAGTTGACATGGCTGCATCGTTAATCATAGCAAGAAAAATAATTGGACCAAGTTTGTCCCTTGCGGGACACCACACGAGACTGTAAGTGTGGAGGAAATTTCACCTAGGAATTTAACAGACTGTTTACGGTTAGTCAGAAAATTAGCAATGATAGGAATAATTGAGGGGTTGACATTCATTTTGATTAGCTTGTGAACTGCAATCGTGTGGTCAATAATATCGAAGGCTTTTTCAAAGTCTACCGTGCAAACATTAACAAAATGTCCAGGTTTTTCAAGTCCATGTAGTATTGTGTCCAACATACTTATTAGATAGTGATTAACAGAACTGCCTTTAATATTACCAAACTGCTGAGTATCAATATTGTGTTTCATATCGTCCATTACCCATTCTGCTAAGAAATTTTCAAAGATGCGAGCTAAAATTGGAGTTATAGAGATAGGTCTAAAACTTGCAAAATCTTTTGCTCCCTTTACTTTGGGGACAGGGGTAATGGATGCTATTTTTCACAAATTCGGAAAAGTTCCCTGAATTAGACAGGAGTTGAAGATAATAGTCAGCGGCTCTGCTATCTCAAACGCAAATTCTTTAATGAGTCTTATAGGGAGGTCACTCGGGTGGCCAGCTTTAGATGTATTGAGACGACGAAGTTGATTGTACACCTCGTTTCTTGTGATGGTTGGTGGCGGTAACACTGGTAAATATGTAGGTAACTTTGTGATATCCAGGGCTGGTAATTGCGAGCAAATTTTTGCAAAGTGTAAATTTAATTCTTCAGCGAGAATACTTGGTTCTTTATTCATTTGATGTAACAATGGAGGTTTTTTTTATGTACTCCGGTTAGCAATCTAACTTGTTGATGCCATTTTCCTGGTTCAGTTCGTCTAAGATTTTTTATCTTTCTTCTATACATTTGTTTTTTTTGGCCTTACAGATTTCTTTTTGAATCTTATTTCAAATTTCCTTAAAAGCATATGATTTACCATTAACTTTAAATTCAGCCTCACGCTGCTTTATTAATCTTCTAATGGTGCTGTTGATCCATGGTTTATCTTTAGGTTTTTTAATAATTGTAACTTCAGTGAAGTGTTGTTTATAATGCGAAATTAATGATTCTTGAAATAACAAAAGCTTGTTCTCTGCATCTGGTTCAGAATAAATTAGAGACCAATCCTCTTGGGTGATCCATTGTCCAAAAGATCTAATAGGGGAGTCACGAAGAGGTCGGTAGACCAACTTTTTTGGTAAAGGAGGTTGATGTTGATTTAATGGTTTGGCATAAACAAGATGGTGGTCACAATTTGCGATTGAGGCACATATTTTGGGTGTGTCATATTTATCAGGAATACTTGTAAATATTTTGTCCAAAATAGAATTATTTCTAGTTGGAGTTGTCACTATTTGCGTCAATTGACATTGGTCTGTAAAGGATTGAGTGTCCATATCATTAAAATTGCCAAGTATAATATTCTCAGCATTATTATAGCATGTTCGTAACTCATCGATAGTATTAACAATGAATTCACAGAGACTGGATCTAAACTGAACATGAGGTGGCGAATAGACAGCAGATACATAAATATCACTAATAAGTTGGATTGATGTAGATGATTGTAACTTAATTGTCATTACCTCATACTCGTCAGGATTTGCTTCGCTAGTAATATCAAACGCTCTAAAGTCATCGCGAACATAAATACAAATACCACCTCCACGTCTGAGATGGCGATCTCTGTGGAATAGCTGATATCCTGGTAAGTCACAAGCACCTGCTGGTTTATTGTCACTAAACCATGTCTCCGTGATGACAATTAAATGGACATTTTTGTAGTTTGTTTCAATTGTAGCAGAGAAATCGTCAAACTTGTTGTTTAAGGAGCGAACATTTTGTAAGATTATCGAAGGTACAACAGGTTCACGGGCTGTCTTAATAACGTAGTACAGTGTAGGCCTAGGCCTACGTGTTTTGTCAGCTACAGGGCTTGCCCTAACTTTTTTTGGTAACTAGCCAACTGGGCTAGTTTACTAGAGATTTTACTAGCCCACAGAATATTTTACTAGCCCACAGACAGGAACAAATTTTGTTTCAAAATATTTATTAGCGACAATTAAATTTGAAGGTTGATTTGCAGTTTCATAATTTCTGTAGCATTGCTGTTTGGGCTACCCTCTCAAAATATTGTTGAATAAATAAATAAAATATCACCCATGCTGCAAAATCGACTCTGGTTATAACAGGGACAGATGAGCATGTTTTACATCTCCCTGGTTATAACTTTGGCTTTCTAATATTTAACAAAGGGCCCAGAAATCAATCAAACCAATGCATCTGTTAAATCTTTAGGTCTCAAGTCTCTCACCCCCAATGGCAATAAATCTTGCTTAGGCTACCTAGGACTAGACAAGACCTAGCCTAGGGCCTGGACTAGTCTAGCCTACCTATAGAATTGAAGTATTTATTATTAAAAGTTGAACATTTTAAAAATATCATTATGAGAAAATAATATGAATATAAGGTAGTACGTTAAATTATTAAATTATTGTTTGTTCCGTAGCCTTTTCAATAGTTGGTATTTGAACGCATTCCTCATTTGCAAGCTCACCTGGTTCGTCGGCGCTTGATCTTAGGAAATACTGAATTCCTTTTGGTTTAGTTGACATATTTGTGGCATATACTTATGATTTTACAAATAATAAACAAAGCATTCGAAGTTGACCAACTATTATGTTGCGTACAATTGGCAATTATTGACTTACAATACGGAGCCTAAACTATGCACGTCTTCACTCTATGAAGAGCGCCCTCAAAAAAAAATAAAAGCTTCCCTTGCTCGTCCCATTTTAATGGTAAGACCTAGGGTTTTCGTTCTGCTCCTTTCTTTGCCTTTTTTGTGTTATATATATTTTATTTTTTAAACTATTTTTATACTGATGAAATTTTAATGTATTGGCAAATAAAGTGATTTTATTACTTTGTTCAGGGAAGTTGAATCTGGCCTCAAATTACTCGGAAAACATGTATTTCTAAACTTTAAAAATGAATTTTCTTTAAAATACATTATTATTATTATTATTATTATTATTATTATTATTATTATTATTATTATTATTATTATTATTATTATTAATATTATTATTGTTATTATTATTATTACTATGAATTAAAATAGTGTCATTTATAACACATTCATGCAGGATAGACTTGATGGTAGGCCTGTTTTACAATGGTTGCTATAATACAATAAACCTTAAGAAGGCTACCTAAAACAATGCAAATTTAATAAAACCTATCTCTGCCGGACACCAACCTAGTATGTCAGAGTGCAGGCTTTGGGGCAAGGAATTATAAGTTTGGGCTGAACTACATCATCACTTATGTAGAATATGGTAAAAACTATCCCCGCTTGACATCAACCTGGTATTTATGAGTCAAGATTTAGGGGCCGGGATTTCAAAGTAAGACAAGTTACAATCAATTTAATAATTATAGTAAAGAAGTAACCCTCCACTGGAAACCATCCTGGTATTTCTCAATCATTTAACATCAAAATTAATGTTAGTTTAATAATATGCATTAATAAATCATGTAAATACATGTTAGTAGTATTTTAGTATGTAGTATTTTGTGCAAGAGTTGCTTTTGGTCTCAATAATAAATGTATTTTATGCGGAATTTTATAATTTCATTGTTTTCCAAGCCAAACGTTTTTATTCGTTTAATTTTGGCAATTAATATATAAAGTTATGTTATTAATGGATTTCGAAAATATATAATATTTATACTTTAGATACAAAAAACCAGCCCTTTTAAAGTTAAATTAGGTACATTTGTATAAATATTATGTTGTTTAAATTTATTAATAATATCATTTTGTGAATTGCAATAGTTAATTTGGAATTCATTCACAAAACACATTATCAATGTTCTTCTTTTGCTTCATTTAAGAAACTAGTACTACACTATACACAGCACCATGTACTGCACCTCAAAAAAATAGGCCTAATACTAATACTAATGATAATAATAAATTGTTATTATATTAATATATATATATATATATATATATATATATATAATATAAATCAAGATAGCTAACACTGTCAAATTATATATAAATCATCAAAGAAAGGTATATGTATATATATATATATATATCTTTATATATATGTATATATATATATATATATATAATATATTTGTGATTTAATTTATTAGTCACTTAAACTATCATTTGTCACTACTAAATAAGTGAAAATATTTAATATATAAATCATATTTGACCTAAAAACAGGGTTTTATAAAGATGTTTTTCCTTATAATTTCTTTAGAAAATATTCTATCTCAGCATAAATACTAAAACAGCTTTTTTTCCCTGATTTGTACCAAATTTTACCAAAACCAGCTATTTCAAATTAAAATTTAGTATATTTTTATGGATAGAGGATATATTATTATTATTATAGAGTAAAGTTATAATTATTTAATGTCAATTTAACTATTATTTTATAATATTTATTTAATTAAAATATCTAATGGCCTTCAAAATATGAACACAATAAAAAATCATGTTTTCTTGCTGTAAAAATGTGCCTTTTGGTAATTAATTAATTTTGGAAAAAACGTTCCATAATCAAAACACCTAGGCCTAATAAATATTATAAATACATGTATCACATCAAACAATTTGACACCAAATTCAACTCTTTTGCACAAATACTAACAGAGTTTTGGATTATTTTCTGATTTTTGAAATTTTTTTACCAAAACCGCTTTGAAAAAATAGGAAATTATTTTAAAAAAAAACATGTTTTTTGGGCAAAAAAAAGTTTTTTTGGTAATAATTTTTTTTCTGGTACTTTCTGGGGAAAATGTTTCATTACAGTGAACAGAAACATGATCCTTCCGAACATTTTGGCACCATAATGAACTCTCTATCACCAATAGTAACTAAAATACCAATGGCCAAAATAGATGACCAAAGATATCAGGAGCATGAAAAAACAGGTCTATATAAATCGCAGAGTATGTACATGTAAACCATATCTAGCTGCTGGACTAACACACTTTTTGTTTTTTTACGCATCTGGTTTATATTGCAGCATCTGGTTTATATTGTATGCCAAATTTATAATAAATAAATAAATAAATACTGTACCTGTTTTACTTGCAAAATATCTTTAATATTAGTAAATGGTATTATAAGTGCTGTGCTTTCTTCTTTTTTTAAACAGTGTAATCCCATTCAATAGTAATCTTTTTGAAGTAAATATGTAACCCAGAATTATAAAACAAATTGTGAGGATTAATTTTGAAATATATAATGTGCGAAGTTAATAATGCAGTGAGAAAATGTGGCTATATACAGTAACAACTATTTTAATGATGGCTTTGTACAGTATTGTGTTAAAGTTATGCTATGAATTATTATGCCTTTGTCTGCATGCTGATCAATTTGGTATTTTGGTTATTTTTTTTATGTCGTACATCATTTTTTGTTTAGTATTTTGAAATATATAGTTGAACTTGCCTATGTCGTATCCGAAATGCCATTGAGGAATTGTTTGACCAAAATTTGACTTACACTTACGGTAATGGAAAACACAACAATTCAGCATGTAAAATTAGATCGACTTAAACAAAATTATTAGAGTATGGCAAAGTCGTCTTATTCAAGTTTAACTGCAGTGCTTTATTTATCATGTCTGATTGTCTTATTTGTATTATTTTATTGTATTATTTACCATAGCCAAGATTTCTTCTTTCATGATTATATTCAACATCCATATTTATTATTGTACATACAGTAAATTCAAGACTACTGGTTACTAAATAAATATTTTGAAACACAATTTATCATCCTTGTAGATGGCAAATAATTTATTACAAGTGTATTTTCTCACAGTAAATATAAAAATTGTTTTACTGTACACAGAATAAAGCAACATTGAAGCAGTCGGGTATCACGATATATATCACTGCATTTAACACACTCTATTTATTATATAATATCGAAATATTTAATGTATTGATTTATAGTTAGTTAATACCAATGTAAATAATAGAGAAGAACAGGTTACATTTATTTACTGCACACAAAATTCTAATTCATACTGTAGTAGCTTCATATTTTAAAATATTAGAAAAGAATGGGGAAGACACAAAAACATTGTACTTAAAACAACAAAATGTTCTTCAAATCATTTTTTCTGGCTTATCCGCATCAATAGCAACCATTTCAATTACAGACTAGCTCTGGAAGGTTACAAACAATTGACTGGTGCAGATATACAAAAGCTCTAGGCTGACAACATTTCTTTTTTTTACCATGAGCGATGTGATTGTCAAAAAAAAACAGATAACAAATGTCACATGATTTTTCTGGTGCAGATATACAAAAGCTCTAGGTCTATGCTGACAACATTTCCTTTTTTTACCATGAGTGATGAGATTGTCAAAAAAAAAACAGATAACAAATGTCACATGATTTTTCAATAATGAATCCTTTAGATAAAATCTGTTGCATTAATGAGGATGGACTTATCAGGTATCTTCCATAACAAATTATAAATAATTCTTCCAACACAAAGTTTATTTCATCATCATCATCTATAGCATAAAAAACCCAGGGCAGTCTTCACAGTTTCTGGGAACTTGTCTCTAATCGCCCACACAGTGCAAGATGGGATGACCCTTCTGTCAGCTTTCTTTGGCCTGTTAAACACTACCAAATGAAGCCTTCGATATCCAACGTAAGAAGAAAAGTACAATAAAAAGTTTGAACAGACCAGCTAAAAAAATTAGAGTGACTATTCTTTTTACACCATTCAAAAATAATTAGTATTGATATTACAATACCTTTATAAGGAATTATTAATTCGGCTCTTATCATCAATGATAATTTTTGTTGATAAATTAATTAACCATCACTGTGAAAAGCCCATATTAAAATGCATTGCAGAAGTGGTGTAACAGAGCCACGACCTAAAAAATTATTTTTAATAGAATTACTGTAATTATTTCATTAATATATACTTTTTTGTAATATAAAAATAAAAATTAGTTTAAAATTATTATTATTACTATCTTGTTTCTCAATCTTTTCTAATGTACATTAATATAATAATGCCCATGTATTTGACCATCAAAATGGCTGGACATTTGACCCTCTACTAGTTTTTGATCCAGCATGTAACTAGGCCTAGCAGGGCCACGCCAAAGGAAGGTGGTTGTATTTCTGAGCAGAATTTGCCGAAAATTAGCCTTTAAACTAATCTGAATAATATATAACCATTGCCAATGTATCATGCAGAAGTTAAGTTCTGTGCACATTTTTTTCCTAGTCATCTTCCGCACAAAGTTGAGCTAGTTTTCAAGGGCGTCGGAAGCGGTCCGGCTGCTCCGGTTTTGGCCGGACCAATAATTTTAGAACTCAATATCATTTGTAAGCCAAATTCTACTTTCTCTGACGCAACTTGCACATTCAGCTTATTAAAATTATGGAACAAATTTGAAATGATTTCATTTTTTACATTTATATTACAGCATATGCAATTATTTGTTTCTAGCCGTACTTATTGTGTAATGGAGTGTATCTGGTGGTATTTGAATCTGTTTAACCATGAAGCCTCCGTGGTCTATGGTTATGACGCTCGCCTTAACAGCGAGAGGTCGCAGGTTCGAGTTCCGCCAGAGGAATTTTATTACACATTTTCTTTATTCATTTATTTACAGGACTACATTCGTTGAGAGCGGCTATGCTACACGATGTCTTATTATGTCCTTTATTCGAACACTGTATTTACCTTTCTTTGATCATTTATGTATATATATATAAATATATATATATAAATATAAAGTAATGACAGTGTATTGCAAAAAAATATATAAAAATAAATTGTTCAAAATTTTTTATCAATTCCATAATTATATGAAATGAGATGCTTATTCCTCAATGAATGAATAAAAAAAGTGCAAGAAACACAAACGCATTATATAATGCAATATAATTAACAATGACTATAAGTCTATTATATTTACACAAGTTGACGGATGTTGTGAATACCTAAAAAAAATATTCTGGATTCAAGAATACTCTATTGTGTTTTTTAAAATACGAATTTGTTTTTCCTTTGTTTTGTCATGGTTAAGAAGGATAAAATTACATTAAAAATCACACGACAAAACAACTTGGCAATGACGAGAAATACGTTAAGATATTAACAATTCAAAATAATAGTAAAAGTAAAAATAAAAATCACTGTTTAACTGTTTAAAATTTACTAGGTGTATCTCAGAAACAGACCTGTCATTTTAGTAAAGATTAAAACTATAAAAACCTAGCATTTTGCTATAAAATAACGACAGCATGCTAATTAAATAAAATATGTGTTATGTATAAACAGGATACAGTATTCATATTCCTCCATGAATAAATAAAAATGCAAGAAACAGAAACAAAGTTATATTACCGTATATAATGCAATGTTAATAACAATGAATGTGCGCCTAATAAATTTATACGAGTTGACTAATTAAATTGACATATGTTATGAATATAGGGACACAGGTTACAATATGCTATGCATTATTCAGTAAACCTATTAAATGTCTTTTGAATTAAGCTAGACGAATACGTTAGATTTTCAAATAACAGACTTCTATTATATTATTTAGTATTATTTAGTAAAGTTTTGGTATATTAATGGCAGGAGGGCCATGTAATAATGTAGGTATTACCATCATATGGACAGATCTATCATGTGAAGTACTCAATAGAGCAATAAGAATCAGGAGAATCAACTTTGAGTGGAGGGTCAATATTTGATTAAAATATTGTACGTTACTACAGGGGATTCTACTAAGGCCCACAGTCCCGGTCAGGGTGGTAGGATAAACGCCAGGGAAAATCAGCAATTTTGATTAGATACTTATTAACTGATAGATTCTTATCAATCATTTCAACTGATCGATTTACACTTTTTTGATTAAAAAAATTACTATGACGTGGCCCAGGCCGCCCATCTACGGCCCTCGTTTGAGACGAATACGTGTCAATTATTTTAGAGTATTTTTGCAACATACTGAGCAGGCCGTATGGTAATACATCGGACAGTGTAAAACATCATTTTTAAATATATCATTTCTACTGTTAAAGCAATGTTTAACTATTACTTGTATGTACGTTAATATTTATGGAATCCCATGGTGACAAATATGAAAAATAAAGCATGAATGGTTAAATGATATAGTACAAGTATGAATGATTGATATAATAGAATAGTGCGTGTTTTGAACGGTAAAGCTGATGAAGGCCAGAGGACTGGCCAAAAATTTCTTTCGAAAATAAATAAAGTGTTCTACAGTCTACATGCATTGTCATAAA
>NW_022706733.1:85241-90157 GCF_011630105.1 Anneissia japonica
CTGAAATTTTAACAAGAGTTTACGTCCAGCGTTTATCTTATTCTGCCTCTCCTCATCCATGATGATCGACTCTCAACTTCGCTTTCGTCAAACATGTTCAGTTTGACGTCTATACTAAATCTCGGTGGGACCTCCAAATGTGTAACGGGTATAGACTATGACTACTGAAACATGCTATAACATACAGAGTCAGTACAACAATGTATCTGTATATATCAGAAAGTAGAGATGTTTATTCGGCAATCACCAATTCAAGACTCAGACTGGATGTACAAAAGCAGGCACTTCAATAGAAGAGTTATCTTATCTACAAGAATGGTTTACCATGTGGGTTTAAGGGATTAACAATATAGAAATAGGTGTGAAAAGGATTGCAATGCACTCTGATGAACATAGTGCTCTTCCTACACAATCTATTGACTTATCTAAGTGCGACATATCATCCACAGAGAAAGAAGCCCTTACAACACTTCTTGATAAATACCATGATGTTTTTTCCACCTCTTCTAAGGATTTTGGGCACACTACAGCTGTAAAACACACAATTCCACTAATTGACAAAGTTCCATTTCGGCAACCCTATCGTCGGATCCCAACTCAATATCAAGAAGTAATGCACGAACTCACTAACTTACTTGACACGGGCGTTATACGTAAAAGCTTTAGCCCATATGCATCTCCAATGGTTATTGTTCACAAGCGTGATGGTGGTATTAGGTTATGCATTGATTTTCGCAAGCTAAATTCGAAAACTGTCTGTGATGCTTTTCTCCTTCCTCGGATTGAGGAGGCCCTAGACGCTCTCGGAAAGGCCAAATTTTTTACTACCCTCGATTTGACCAGTTCATACTACCAGGTGGATGTCGCCGAGGAAGACCGACATAAAACCGCTTTTTCAACCCCTACCGGACTTTTCGAATTTCGCCGCATGCCTTTTGGTCTTCAAAATGCCCCCGCCACATTTCAGAGACTCATAATGGCTTGTTTTGGTGATCAAAATTTTTCCTCGTTAATTATTTACTTGGACGATGTTATTATATTTTCAGATTCATTTGCGCAACACATTGAACGCTTAGATCTTGTCCTTAGTAGACTCAAAACAAATGGACTCAAAATTAAGCCCAGTAAGTGTTCCTTCATGCAGAAGACAGTGCACTACCTTGGCCATGTCATCTCGGAGGCAGGGATTTCGACCGACCCAGACAAAATTTCTAAAGTTGCAAACTGGCCTACGCCGACTAATGCAAAGGCTGTTCTCAGTTTCCTTGGTTTTAGCGGCTACTATCGTCGATTTATACCTGGATATTCAAAAATCGCCGCCCCACTTTTTGCATTAACATCCGGTAGTCCCAAGTCCAAAACAAGGGGGAGGAAATCAAATAAAATCCACAGGTCGCCTATTGAGTTTATTTGGACTGAGGAATGCGACAAAGCGTTCAATACACTCAAAGCTAGACTAACAAACACACCTCTTTTAGCCTACCCAGATTACTCACAACCTTTTATCTTGAAAACTGATGCGTCTGGCTTAGGCCTTGGGTGTGTTTTGTCGCAAGTACAGGATGGAATACCTCGAGTAATCGCATATGGTAGTCGTGGTCTTAAACCATCTGAGACCCGCTACCCAGCACACAAGCTCGAATTCTTAGCTCTAAAGTGGGCTGTGACAACTAAATTTAGACAATATCTTCTTGGTTCTTCATTTAAAGTTGTAACTGACAACAACCCATTAGTATACGTCTTAACAACAGCAAAGCTGGACGCGATGGGACAGCGATGGGTCGTTGACCTAAGCCAATTTGACTTCTCTATTACGTACCGGCCGGGAAATCAGAACGGGGCCGCTGACGCCCTATCTAGGCAAATTGGTAAGGATATCCCATCCACGATTATTAAGGCTAATAATGTTGCTACACTATTATCTGGCAGTTCACCTGAGATTAACAATCTATTTCTGTGTCCCGACAATGTTTCACTTACTCAATGTTATTGTAATGTATTAACAAGGAGCACCGCCAAGCCTACAACTACTGATTGCGCTGATTCGCCTGACCCCACCCAATCATTCTCAACCGACGAACTGTCTACAATGCAACATGACGATAGTATCATTGCTTCTGTCATTAATTACCTATCACGCGGAACGAAACCAACACCGGGAGAGCGAATACGCGAGCCCCCGCGAGTACTTACACTGCTCAAACAGAGGGACCGCTTTGCCTGGAGGGACAATGTTTTATATCGCAAGGTCACGATAAATTGTAAAGACCAATATCAGCTAGTTCTTCCACAATCCCAGACAAATTTTGTCTTGGAAAATCTACATGACAAAGTTGGACATTTCGGCTATGATAGAACATTAGACTTAGTTAGAACACGTTTTTATTGGCCGAATATGGCCACTGATGTTAAATCATATTATGTTTCATGTAAGCGCTGCTGCCTAACTAAACCTCCTCTACCCTCATTGAGAGCCCCATGATTCCAATTTACACAACCGAACCAATGGAACTAGTTTGTATTGATTTTTTAAAATTAGAAAAGTCCCAGGGTGGTTTTGAAAACGTTTTAGTTGTTACCGACCATTTCACAAAGTACGCACAGGCGTACCCGACTAAAGATCAAACAGCTATCACCACAGCTAAAGTCCTTTTTAACAATTTTTTTCCAACACTACGGCCTACCCAAAAGATTACATTCGGACCAGGGCCGAAACTTTGAAAGCTCAGTTATCAAGCAACTGTGTAAATTAACCGGCATTGTCAAATCTCGCACAAGTCCCTATAACCCACAATGTAACGGGTTAACAGAAAGATGGAACAGGACGTTAATTAGTATGTTAAATTCGTTATCCCAAGAACAAAAATCTAACTGGAAAGAGCACATAGGTGCTATGGCCCATTCGTACAATTGTACAAAACATGCGAGTACTGGTTTCACCCCTTTTTACCTAATGTTTGGTCGCCACCCCCGTCTACCAATCGACATCCTCTTTAACATTGATAAAAATAGCCATAATGGCGAGGATGATAATGATTATGTTGAATACATAAAAAATTTGAAAGAAACATTGATTTGTGCCTATAAATCAGCCCAAGCCTCCAGCGAATCAGCAAAATGTAAACAAAAGGAAAATCATGACAAGAAGTCCACAAATTCTATCCTAGAAATTGGCGACAAGGTTCTTGTACAAAAGAAAGCAATTATTGGCAAACAAAAATTAGCTGATCGCTGGGAGGAAATCCCTTATACTATAATCTCTAAACTCCCCGACCTCCCAGTGTACACAGTTGAATATAATGGCCAAATGCGAACGCTGCATAGGAATATGCGTACCCCTTGTATGTTTTTGCCTATTGAAACTGATTCCCTGATGTGTACTAAAAGCGTGGCGTCTAAATCAGCACGCAAGCAGCAGCTAGCCAGAGCTAAAAAGATATTCAAGCGGTACACAAACAGTCAAAATTGTATGGTGACTTAATTGTTTTAGTTAATGGTTTTTCTCTTTTCTACTTTGGCCTTGGTAGGCCTACTTATTATTCATGTGTAAATTGCATGTCTAACAAATTTCTTCGTATCACTGTATTGTGATTGTGTTTTTTTTTTTGTTATATTAATGATAGTAATTCTTTGCATTTGTCGTGGCTTACATGCAACATGCCGATGTATAGTGGCATATTTCCTTTGTACATTTAAACATTAGTTAATTTTTTTTTAACTTTTAAATCGATTGTTTCAGGTCATTTTTTTTTAAATGACGGATACCTTGGTGAAAGGTGGTATGATGTTTTTGTATTTTGTGATAATTTGATTTATAAATGACATTAAATTTGAGTTTGTTAAAAATGTATTAGGTACTACGCTATCTGTGTATTAGACTTTTCAATTTATACTTTGTTAATCAT
Source organism: Anneissia japonica (assembly GCF_011630105.1). Classification (NCBI taxonomy): domain Eukaryota; kingdom Metazoa; phylum Echinodermata; class Crinoidea; order Comatulida; family Comatulidae; genus Anneissia; species Anneissia japonica. Next base: position 89,147 of record NW_022706733.1, read on the forward strand.
ACATTTCCTCATTTTTTAAGTAATTCTGATTTACTTGGATTTCTATTGTGAATGTCATTTTTTTTTTATAATCAAGTTTTAACTGAATAACATTTTTAAAATAATTGGATCCCTTGGGTTCTGAGCCAGTGGAACTTGGTTTAAACTGATATCCTTACACATAGTGTAATGGTGCACGTTAAGGTTTGTTTTATGAAGTTTGCGCAGTTGGTTGTTATTTAATTAAGTTTTTTTTTAAATACACTTAATGAATGGTTATTGAGACGATTTCCTGTCCGTTTTTTTTAGAATTTTAAACAAGTTTGATTTTTCTCTTATAATAGGTGATGCATGTATGTAGCGCTTTCTTCATTTACTGCTTGGCGATTTCTAGCTTGCTGTTAAAATTTTGTTATACTCATACTTAGTTACCTACCTGTAACGTCGAGGCCGACGTTCAGGAAAAAGGGGTGAATGTAGCCTATATAAGTAGTTTAGCTTACGATAACTATCCATGATAAAGTCCAACAGTTGACCATTGTACTATAATGTATGTCCATCATTAACGTTAGTGACAACCGGTTTAACAGATGCACAAAGACCTCCCTATAGTGTAATTTATGTTCGTTCCTACCAACCTATCTTCCTGGCCATCCGCTGGAATGTGACCCTCAACTTATCATACCCTCCTTGTTCCGGTGAACTCACAAGGTGGGTCACTGCCACTTTTAATGGGAAGTCCAAGTTTGATAGACTTTGGGATTATTTTAGGAATTGAGCAGTTAGGTTCTTGATTTGAGATTGAACACAACGCAATAAAGACGATGGCTTGCTTATAGTTGTATATATTTGTCTATTGTTTCTCATTATTATTTGCATTTGTACACGTGTGTTCAAATAATAATACAGAAAATAAGACAGAAAATAATGATGCGGAAATGTTGAGTTAGACAGTAGAACACAATAAATTATATTGTGTTCTACTGTCTAACTCAACGTTTCCGCATCATTATTTTCTGTCTTATTTTCTGT
>NW_022706733.1:90292-92564 GCF_011630105.1 Anneissia japonica
AGAATTTAAGCGTAGTTAATAATGTGAATAGTTTACTTTCTTTAGTTTCTATGACAAAGATAGTGGTTTAGTTCAAGCCTTAACACTAGGTAGGTCTTCTAGTTAGTTGATCCTTTACAAAAATATAACAATGTAATACGACAATAGTGTGTAGATGCTGGGCTTAGAATATGAAGCTTAAACAATTATTTACCAAAATTATAGCATAGCCATTCATATTATTTTTTATATTGATTTGGGTTATTAATTATAAATCAGTATAATTACTTTATTCTACAGGAATTAGTATATGGTATTTCCTAATATGTATATGCACAAATAAATTTAGTAACAAACTGTTTAAATGTACGTACACATTTTGTCATTGCGAAGTTTTCTATGAGGTTTTGGAATAGAGTGTGTTAGGGGCAGGGGGAGAAGTCTAATTGAGATGAATAATTGTAGAATGTACAATTTGGCATGTAAAATTAGATCGACTTAAAAAAAATTATTAGAGTATGGCAAAGTCGTCTTATTCAAGTTTAACTGCAGTGCTTTATTTATCATGTCCGATTGTCTTATTTGTATTATTAGATTGTATTATTTACCATAGCCAAGATTTCTTCTTTCATGATGATATTCAACATCCATATTTTTGGTGCTTTACTTGGTTATTGTTGTATATACAGTAAATTCAAGACTACTGGTTACTAAATAAATATTTTGAAACACAATTTATCATCCTAGTAGATGGCAAATAATTTATTATAAGTGTATTTTCTCACAGTTAATATAAACATTGTTTTACTGTACACAGAATAAAGCAACATTGAAGCAGTCGGGTATCACGATATATATCACTGCATTTAACACACTCTAATTATTATATGATATCAAAATATTAAATGTATTGATTTATAGTTAGTTTATACCAATGTAAATAATAGGGAAGAACAGGTTACATTTATTTACTGCACACAAAATTCTAATTCATACTGTACTAGTTTCAAATTTTAAAATATGAGAAAAGAATGGGGAAGACACAAAAACATTGTACTAAAAACAACAAAATGTTCTTCAAATCATTTTTCTGGCCTATCCGCATCCATAGCAACCATTTCAATTACATACTAGCTCTGGAAGGTTACACACAATTGACTGGTGCAGATATACAAAAGCTCTAGGTCTTTGCTGACAACATTTCCTTTTTTTACCATGAGCGATGAGATTGTCAAAAAAAAAAACAGATAACAGATGTCACAAGATTTTTCAATAATGAATCCTTTAGATAAGATCTGTTGCATTAATGAGGATGGACTTATCCTCCAATTCTTCCAACACAAAGTTTATTTCATCATCATCATCTATAGCATAAAAAAACCCCAGGGCAGTCTTCACATCTTCTGGGAACTTGTCTCTAATCGCCCACACAGTGCAAGATGGGATGACCCTTCTGTCAGCTTTCTTCAGCCTGTTAAACACTACCAAATGAAGCCATCGATATCCAACGTAAGAAGAGAAGTACAATAAAAAGTTTGAACAAACCAGCTAAAAAATTTAGAGTGACTATTCTTTTTACACCATTCAAAAATAATTAGTATTGATATTACAATACCTTTATAAGGAATTAATCATTCGGTTCTAATCATCAATGATATTTTTTTTTGAAAATTAATTAACCATCACTGTGAAAGGCCCATATTAAAATGCATTGCAGAAGTGGTGTAACAGAGCCACGACCTAAAAAATGATTTTGAATAGTATTAATTATTTCATTAATATATATTTTTTTGTAATATAAAAATATAAATTAGTTTAAAATTATTATTATTACTATCTTGTTTCTCAATCTTTTCTAATGTACAGTAATATAATAATGCCCTTGTATTTGACCAACAAAATGGCTGGACATTTGACCCTCTACTAGTTTTTGATCCAGCATGAAACTAGGCCTAGCAGGGCCACGCCTAAGGCAGGTGGTTGTATTTCCGAGCAGAATTTGCCGAAAATTAGCCTTTAAACTAATCTGAATAATATATAACCATTGCCAATGTATCATGCAGAAGTTAAGTTCTGTGCACATTTTTTCCTAGTCATCTTCCGCACAAAGTTGAGCTAGTTTTCAAGGGCGTCGGAAGCGGTCCGGCTGGTTTGGTTTTGGCCGGACCAATAATTTTAGAACTGAACATCGTGTGTAAGCCAAATTCTACTTTCTCTGATGCAGTCAAACTTGCACATTCAAATTTGGAGGGGGGGCCAGCTGGGACCTCCCTCGAACCTGCCACTTCCCAGT
>NW_022706733.1:92702-100658 GCF_011630105.1 Anneissia japonica
TGTGCAGTATTGTTATGCAAATGAGCCAGATAAGCACAATCTGCACATGCTCAGAAAAACAAAACTTTCCTTAGCCACACTGCGTATCGGCTAGGCGTACAGCCGCTAGTCCTAGCTTATCTTATTTTTGTTTGTTACGCACCACTGACTTAGGCTGTTTGTGAGTAGTGCTAAAGTGCGAGCCAGCGAGTCATGCGAGCCAATGTGCGAGTCATGCGAGCCATGCATTTTATTTATTTTTTTTTTTTCAGGTTATCCAGTTTTGCAAACACGTAGGCCTAGCCTATATTATTTGGCCTAGTAGATGCAAATGAATAACACATCGGGGAGCTTTGCCTGCGTAGTCCAGTCATGCGCAGTACATATACTTTTGACTTTTTCGAATCGTCGATCCGAAAGTATGCAGCGCTGATAGATGTTGTTAAAATACAGACATACAGATACACACATACAGATATATTTATATATATACTGTATTTACTTATATATTTATATATATATATATATCATTTTATATATACTATATATATATTATATATAGGCCTATATATATATATATGTATACATATATATATATATATATATATATATATATATATACAACAGAGTTGTAGACCAATGAAAATTTTGACTTTTATTATTTTATTTGCAGAGGATGATGAAGCAGGTGCACAGCCACACAATGCAGGTTTGTGATCTTTATAGTATTGTACCAAAAGGTACAGGATTTAAGCGTAGTTAATAATTTGAATAGTTTACTTTCTTTAGTTTCTATGACAAAGAGGGTGGTTTAGTTAAAGCCTTAACACTAGGTAGGTCTTCTAGTTAGTTGATCCTTTACAAAAATATAACAATGTAATACGACAATAGTGTGTAGATGCTGGGCTTAGAATATGAAGCTTAAACAATTACTTATCAAAATTATAGCATAGCCATTCATAGTATTTTTTATATTGATTTGGGTTATTAATTATAAATCAGTATAATTACTTTATTCTACTGGAATTAGTATATGGTATTTTCTAATATGTATATGCACAGATAAATTTAGTAACAAAATGGTTAAATGTACGTACACATTTTATACATTTTATTTTCTTCAGTGTATGCAAAGTGAAACTTTGCTCAAAAAGTATTACTAGGTTGTCACAAATGTATGCAATTTTTTTCAATTATTACCAACAGGGAGATATGTGGCAATATTACTTTCGGCGATGATGAAATAGACTTAACATCAAAAAACAAGTCACTTAATCAAGATGTAGCACTGGTTTTTGTTTCCTAATAATTTCATTATTTGCTTCTATTTGTTTTATCAAATAATTATACTTATTATTTCTATATTTTTAATTAATCTATTGAAAGAGTTATATGCTTATCTTGGAGCTGGTTTTTATTTATTTTTACATTAAAATGTGTTATGTGGGTCTATGCAACCAGTGTCATTGCGAAGATTTCTATGAGGTTTTGGAATAGAGTGTGTTAGGGGAAGGGGGAGAAGTCTAATTGAGATGAATGATTGTAGAATGTAAACAATAATTTGTATGGCAGATCCCAAAGGGTTCGTTTGCAACAGTATTAGTTATTTCTTAGAAGCTTATTTTTGCTGTGGTTATAATAAAACAAGAATAAAATAAATAGTATGTTAGACCCTGATGATTTTTTTAAATTTTAACTTTATTGCTAATCAATTTTTTAAAAAAAACCCCAACATGGCAACATGAGATTAAAATATAGTTTTCTTTAGTCAAATAATTATTAAAGGGAAACAATAATATTAATAATAATAATAATAATAATAATAATAATAATAATAATAATAATAATAATTTATTATTATAGTAATACAATAATTACACCTATATAAATAATAATAATAATAATAATAATATAGTAATAATAAAGAACGTACATTATTTTATATATTCTCTAAATAAATAATTTGTAAGTTGATTTATAAACGATTCCCGATAAATAATACTACGTAGTTCAACAGAAATATTATTCCATAACTTTGCTCCTATAAAACTAATTATAAACTTTCCTACAAAATACGAGTTGCGGTAACGCTAAATTAAAATCATTATTATATCTTTTATTATAAGAATGTCAAATAGGTAAAAAGTAACCAGTCAATGTATTGAATTGAGTTCGCTTATGATAAAATTGAAATAAATAAGAGAAACTGCAATCTATGTAATATATAAACATCCAAAATTTTAAGTTCATAAAACAAAGGAGAAGAATGCGCCATAAAATTTGAAAATTTGATACATCTAACGATCATTTTTTTCGTATGGTTAAAACAAGTTTTAATTAAGATCCAATGCCATGAGTTATAATTTGGTAAATAAAGCAATTGTAAAGCATAATTAAAGATTTTCGAGGAACAAAATGTCTTAACCTAACAAACCAGCCCCTTTTCTTATTTTTGCAATTACATCTTGAATGTGGTACTTCCATGAAAGAAACTTATCAAACTTATAATACCTACAAAATTAATACAATTATTTTCTTTAAGTGTTTCATTATTAATAGTCAAAAAGCCATGTAGGGTAATTTCTTTATATTTGGACCGAAAAAAATCATTACACTTGAGGAGAGAAAGGGCCCAACCGGTGTGTACAAAGTAATTAATTCTTTGTACGCCGAAAACAGAAATGTTTTCAGGAAGACACAAAGCAGGTCACCCTACAAATAGTAAACAATTCTAGCGCATGCGTAGACAAATTTATTAATCATTAAATGTCAAGTCGAATTGTTAAATTCAGTATTACATCATTAAAACATTTTTTGTTTGTTTGTTACAGAGGTGAAAGAAAAAGGACAAAAACGAAAAAGGAAGAATAATGAGAGTAAGATATTACTTTTTAATATTATTAGTTAATTTTACACCATGGCAGTATGGTCCCATAACATTGCGGGTCCCGACGACTCCTGTGTGTCAAATCCCGTTTCAGGCTTCTTTCTATCTTTAATTAGTCTTAAAATTCACTCACTGCTTATGTTGATGCTGTTATGAAATATTTACTACTAGTATTAGTTGCCCTTAAAAACTAACAGCGAAAAGCGTTTCCACCGCTGTACACACTTGAGGAGAGAGAGGGCCCAACCGGTGTGTACAAAGTAATTAATTCTTTGTAAACGCCGAAAACAGAAATGTTTTCAGGAAGACACAAAGCAGGTCACCCTACAAATAGTAAACAATTCTAGCGCATGCGTAGACAAATTTATTATATTTTCATTGCGGATTTTTTGGGCTCAGTACGGGCTCCAAAAGTATGCATTTTCTTTTAGTTTTATAGCGTATACGGAGTCCGCAATGACAATATAACGTGTTCAAATGCAGTATTACATCATTGAAACATATTTTTTTTGTTACAGAGGTGGAAGAAAAAGGACAAAAAAGAAAAAAGAAGAATAATGAGAGTAAGATATTACTTTTTAATATTATTAGTTAATTTGAGACAACTATATGGCACAAATGTTAATTATCGTTACAATTCCGTTTGTACTAAAAAGCTACAACATGCAGAAAAAAGAAGGAACACATCAAATGAGAGTAAGACAATGTTAAATATAAATAATATCATATTAAATATAAATTTTATATTTATACAAGGAATATTACAATATATCTTTATAATCTATTTATAATATATATAATATATTATATATATATATATANNNNTATATATGTACATATATATATATATATATATATATACTATATATATACATATATATATATATAGTTAAATATATTTAAAGTTATCAAGTGGGGTAATGCATTATACTCTCGTTTTCAAACTCAATTCTTGCAAGTAATTTGATTGTATATTTTCATAGCATTAATGTTAAATAATAATAATAATAATAATAATAATAATAATAATAATAATAATAATAATAAATAATTATTTCGGCATTACATGTAAATTGTAATTATTTTGGTCTAGCCTTCTAATAAAAAATAACCTGCAGTATGCCTGATATCATTGACTAGGCTTAGGCCTCATTTATACATTCATTGGTGCTCTGCCATTTTGGCAGGTCTTATTGCATCCAGTGTTTTAGAGCTGCCTATTCTCAGCTCTTCTCTTAATTTGAAAATAACTGTCACCCTCTTTCATTTGATGAAAAGCCCCGAGAAACTATATTTTTAGTAGTTAAGGCCTAGGTAAGTATGCAAAACCTAGACCTAACTAAAAAATAAAGGTTGTCACAGTATGAAACTCAAGTTAAATTAACACTTTTCATTACTCGTGCATCTCAATCAAATATTATATGTCATTTTAAGCGATTCATGGTAACATGAATGTATTTTTAAAAATTAGACAGCAACGTTCTCTCAGAAGTTTATTTTGTAGACGTTTATTTGTTGATGACCTTTTGACCTCCTGAATTCTGCAATATGAGATTTTCGGGTCGAGACGGCCCGAGTGGAGTTTCATGTATATGTTTCGTATGGAAAAAGAAATCGCAAACGGCCCATGGTCATCAATGTATTTTTGTAAAATCATCAGTCTCCGAGTTTTGTAGCGTTTCTTTGGTTGATGACCTTTTGGCCTCCTGCATTCTACAATATGAGATTTCGAGTAGAGTCAATGGAGACGGCCCGAGTGGAATTTAACTCTAATAACGTTACTTGGATTGCCAATTGTTAATACTGTGGTCTAAAAACTGAAAGCACAATTTCAACTATAATAAAGCAATAAAGCCATAAATCTCTCCCCGTGAACCTGTAGGGACTCATACAGTCTGCGCAGAGACTAGTGACCTGAGGTCATTATGTACTACACGAGGCTCTCACACACACACACACACACATTCACGACCGACTAGATGAGAGGAACGACAGTACAGTGGACTGACAGACGAATTACATTAACAATCATTTTCACTTACTCCGCAACGGTCCGTACCTCTTGTAGAACGCAGATTGGTAAGTATATTTAATACTTAACCAAAGTGGTGACCCCGACGTGCGGTATTGTGTCTGAGCCGAGTTTTGATTGCATTTTCTTTCGTCTCTTCTACTTGCTAGTTTTGGTGTGTTTCGGCCCAGTATGGCTACATACAGCTCCTACAAAACAGCAATTGGGCCCGTCTGTAGGCCACGCCCCTGTTCAATCTCCGACTGTAGGCGTAGTACTAGCTCCTAGTCCAGCTGCTACACCCCCGCGGTAGTCATAGGCCTAGGCCTAGCCGCCGTTAGCTTGAAATTACCGCCGTTTTGGCCCAACCATCGTCTTATTTTGTTTGCCCAAGTTGAAGCTCAGTTCGTCACTAGAGGGATTACTGTCGAAGCGACACGTTATGCTTATGTTATTGTTTCCTTCCAGCCTTACATTGCACAGGAAGTGCGAGATTTATTGCTTAATCCTCCCCAAGATATGCCGTATACCAGGTTGAAGGATGAGCTGGTGAAACGAACATCCATGTCCGACCAGAAACGCTTACACCACCGAGGAACTGGGGGACAGAAAGCTCCCCCAACAGTTGTTGGGGGAGCGTGAACTAGAGCCTTCTATTTTGAAGCAACTGTTTGTGCAACGATTACCAACCAACTAATACTGGCCTCTACAAGAGATGACATGCCGCTTAATGACTTGGCAGCGTTGGCGAACAGAATTTTGGAGGTCGCACCACCGCCTACGTCTATTGCCACATTTTCACCCGTCTCAGATGGTGCTTTAACTGGTAAGGTTTAGGACGTAGCTCCGTCTCCCCTCCCACGGTTGCACCAGTTTCTGCCCCTCGCCCTAGTTCCTGACGTGTATACCCCGTTGAAGGCCCCTCGAAAATTCAGCAACTGCGTAATGAAGTGAGTAAACTAACTTCTCTCTTAGCCTCACTTACCCCCCAGGTTCGGAGTAGGAGCAATAGTCGGCAACGACAATCCCGTACTCCATCCCCACGTCCGGTACATGACATTTGCGGTATCATGCTCGCTTTGGCGAAGCTGCGTGCAGCTGCCGTTCCCCCCTGCTCATTCAAGCCTTCGGGAAACGCCAAGGCCAGCGAATAGATGCGACGACTTCGACTGGCATTTTGGAGGAAAGTCGCCTATTTCATGTTTTTGACAAATTGTCTGGGTTTAAATTTTTAGTTGATACGGGTGCTGAGGTGAGTATTTTTGCTTCTTCCCGACAAGATAGGCTACGTGGTAGGAGCCATTTTGTGCTCCAGGTGGTCAATAATTCTGACATACCTACTTATGGTGACCGCTCTTTGACCCTTGATTTTGGTTTGAGACGTACGTTTCGATGGATATTCGTCTTTGCTGACGTGCCAGTTGCAATACTGGATGCCGATTTCCTGCAACACTTTTACCTCATTGTTGATCTTCGGGATGGTACCACGCGTTTGAGTGTTAGTTGTGTGTTATCCCCTTTATGCTCTCTCTGTCATGTTTTTGCGAAGCCCGAATTGCTTTCGCCACTTTATGCGAGTTTCCTGCCCTCACCAGCCCTCGATTTAAGGATATAGCTATTAAACATGACTTTACCCATCGCATATGCACTACTTCTCCTCTTGTGTATTCTAGGCCACGCCGCCTTGCCCCTGGCAAATTGAAAATTGCTCTTGCAGAGTTTGAGCATAATATGCGAACAATTGCCTAATTGGAGCATAGTATGCTCCAATTATGCATTGTTCGTCAGTCCAATATTAGCTGGTCGTCACCCCTTCATATGGTACCTAAGGGTACGTCTGGAGATTGGAGGCCTTGTGGCGACTGAATAAAATCACCATCCCTGATAGGTACCCAATCTCACATGTCCACGATTTCACACCCTCCCTGCATGGATGGGTGCACGATATTTTCAAAAATAGATTTAGTTAGGGCCCATCATCAGATCCCTGTGCACCCCGACGATGCAGTTACCACGCCCTTCGGCATATTTGAATTTTTGCGCATGCCCTTCGGCCTTCGCAATGCTGCGCAATCTTTCCAACGGTTTATTGACAGTGTTGTGCAAGGGCTGGAGTTTGTTTACGCCTATTTAGATGATTTGTTGGTAGCCAGTCGAACCAAGGCTGAGCACGAGAGTCACCTCCGTCAGTTATTTACACGGCTCGACGAGTTTGATTTAATAGTAAAACCATGGAAATGCGTACTGGGTGTTCCTGACCTGGAATTCTTAGGCCATTCATTTAGCTCATCTGGTATTTGTCCCCTCCATAGTAAGGTAAAAGCTATCAACAGTTCCCAATTCCTGACACGGTTAAACAGCTTTAAGAGTTCCTAGGGTTAATCAATTATTACCGTCGGTTCGTTCCCCACTGTGCCGAGCCGATAAAGGCAGCATTGTCTACGGCAACCTCTTGTTTCACCCTCGGACAGACGTTGATCTCTGCTTAGTAGTTGATGCTTATTACAAGTTACCTCTATTTCAAGCTACCCTATACACCATTATCTAATTATTTTCAACGAAAAATTAACGTTATGGTAAAAAAAATATAGCTGTAATATTAATGTCAGATCATGGACCTATTAATAGGTCCATGGTCAGACTTGCTTTCAAGTCATACAAATTATCAAATTTGTTTAACGTAAAAGACTACGTCCCGACTAATCTCCGCGCCCGTGTTATCTATAAATTTACTTGCGCGAGGTGTAACTAAGTATATATTGGCGAGACCAATAGACACCTAGAAACATGGATTAAAGAGCATTTAGTTCGGGACAAGTCATCACACATATTTCAACATCTTCAGAACTCAGTTAAATGTCAAAACACATCTAATCCAGACTGTTTTACTATTCTTGACTCCGCCCCTAACACTTATCAACTTAAAATAAAAGAAGCCCTTTAAATTGCTTGGGGAAATCCTTCACTTCACAAACAAACAACTCATTAAAATATCACTCTTTCATTCTAATTCCTATATACATGACTTACCGTAGCATTCCTGACCTCTATATACATGACTTACCTTAATATTTGCTTG
>NW_022706733.1:100916-104413 GCF_011630105.1 Anneissia japonica
CATATTATAGAAACCGCTATTAAATGTATTACATCCCTTTATTATTGTATTAAAATAGGAGTAATATACATATATGTAGCTAATGCCAGACTAGCAGTTACTTTATTTTTAGGCAAAAGAAAATTATTTTTTTTTTTTTTTAGTTTTCAAAACAGCTGAGACTTGAGTATCCTAAATATATATATATATATATATATATACATATCATATATATATATATACATACATACATAAAGAAAACGTGTCCACGAGTGATTCGAAGCAAAGAATATAATATAGCGTAACGGTAATGAAACTCAAACGTAAAATGGTGACTTTAGAAGCATTAAATTATTGGGCGAATATTTCGGCTACACCTGTCTTTTTAACGCTTGACATAAAATGAACATATTGAGAAAGTTTCTTGGTGATATACAATTTGAGAAACACTGTTAAGTCGAGAAACACTGTGATTTTGAAACCTGTCATATGTTGTTCGTTCCCTATTACTCTCCAGGCTTGACTACTGTACTTCACTACTCTATGGTATCAGTAAATATAATTTAAGTGGTATTCAGAAACTTCAAAATAAGTGTGCTCGCCTTGTATGTTGCAGACCCAAATATTGTCACATCACTCCTCTTCTTAATCATCTCCACTGGCTTCCAGTGTCACAGAGAATCCTGTTCCGCATATTAGTTCTGACATTTAATACACTGCAGTCCTCCAATCCTAGTTATATCTCCTGCCTGTTGATTTTCTTAACCTCTACCTATTCTCTCTGTTCTGTTTCCGGTTCCTGTCTATCTGTTCCCAAATTCAACAAACTTGCTGGTGATAAAGTCAAAAAACAAATCGGCATACTATAAAGGATTAGTGATATGTACAGGTAAAGAGTGATAAGGCAGAACAATTAATGATTAAGTGATGGACTGTGGCACCCATACAAAAAAATTCTATAAAATTCTATAAAAAAAAAAAAAAACTATAGAATTGTCTATAGGATAATTGTTTAGAAAATCTATAGAAGCCCACTATAAAAAGTCTATTAAAAATCTATTATAACTATATTAAAAATCTATTAAAAATCTATAAAAATCTATTAAAAATATATTTTAAAAAAAATATAAAAAATTTACAAAAACTCTATAAAAAATAATTATTATTATTATACTATATTAAAACTATATTAAAAGACTAAGAAATCTGAAAAAAAAAATTATATAAAAAATCTATGCAAATTCTTTTAAAATTCTATAGAAAGTCTATGAAAATTTTATATAAAAAAACCTTAAAAAAAAACTATAGATAATCTATAAACAATTTTATAAAAACCACTTATAAATCTATAAACATTTTATAGAAAAAACCTATAAAAATACATTAAATATGCGAATAGAAATTCTATACAATTACTGTATATAAAAAATGTATATAAATTGAACGATTTTATATAGAAAATCTGTGTATTCTAAAAAAAAAAAATGTGGGTGTTTTGTGTTTTTGGACAATTCAACTGGCCCCCAATTCCAATTGGTTTGCAATGGTCCCAGTTCCAATTGGTAACAATGGCTTTAATCAACTTCTGCAGACTTACAAAATACACAATAGCTAGGTTCACATTCAGAATTTAACGTGATCTAGTGGATCATGATCAAGCCAGTCACTTTATGTGAACCAACCAGAATCAAATAACGTGCTCAGCTTAATCACCTTATTGTGATCTAGTGGAGCATGTTGATTCATCATGATTAACCTTGGTAACGTGATAAATTAATTCATGGGATTAAATTCAACCAATCAGCCTTCAGTTTATTAAACAGGTCCCAACCTCATTGGTTGTGCTTCTGGTAGATCCCAACCTCATTGGTTGTGCTTCTTGTAGTTTTCATGCAACATTGCACGCATTAGCATAAATAGATCATGATGATGGTTTCTATATGAACGGTTTTCTCTAACATGCTAAAGTTATCCTGATGAATAAATCATGATAAGTTTATCACAATAACGTATGTGAACGTGCCTTATGAGTGTTCATATACAAACCATAATTTCTTTAATTTAAAACACCAACAAACATCATACGGTAGGGATATTACTTCCCTAGGGTCTCATTTACTAGCATACCCCTTCATATATTATCGCTAATGACTTACTGCTAAACATACTGTACCTCAAATCCAAGGCTATTCACAGTTCTTTGCTTTTACAGTCTGGTTTAAATAAGCATTTTCTTCGTAATGTAGTCCTATTACAAGAGTTTATTATATAAAACAATATTCAAGAACCATTTGTGTTACAGGTGTGCGTAAACCAGCATTCTTTGTGATATTGCAGCAGCAACTGTCCCTAGCCATGCCTTTTCTTGTCCGATGGTACCAAGCTAAATTAGTATGAATTATGCCGTTTAAACAAATCTAGTTTGAAATATTAAATCACTGTGACTTGTACTAACATTTCTCGGGGTTTCACTCTTGCTGAAAGATATAACAAAACAAAATAGAGCGCATATTATAGAAACCGCTATTAAATGTATTACATCCCTTTATTATTGTATTAAAATAGGAGTAATATACATATATGTAGCTAATGCCAGACTAGCAGTTACTTTATTTTTAGGCAAAAGAAAATTATTATTTTTTTTTTTTAGTTTTCAAAACAGCTGAGACTTGAGTATCCTAAATTAAAATCACCACTTATGTTATAGTATAGGTCTAGATTTAATACATTAACTTTCTGCAAATAATGATACAATTCTTTACACCACCCCCTCCCCGGTTAACCCTAAACCCATTATTTTATTAAAGCATCATGGATATTAGTGAGGACACGGCCCAAATGCAATTTACCACTCTTCTTATGGCATGCTAGACTATAGGGCAATTAGCTTACAGCTTAGCTAGGCCAACAAAAGGCCCAGGTTCTAGGCCTAGCCCTATATCCTCAATGGCCTAGAGAGAACAGAGAACCTCAGTTCTGTCTGTCTCTGTACGGCGGCTAGGCTAGTACCGGTACAGCTACTGTAGGCCTTAGGCTAGGCCAGGCCCCTTCATTCAAGCCTTCATCTATCACTATTACTAGGCCTAGGAGGAGGCTAGCGTGTCTGCTAGAGTAGTAAACTAACTAAATAATAAAACAAAACCAACTCTTACCACTTGATAGTGAATACAGTACTGCTAAAATTCTTCCAAGTAGTATGTTTATAACTGCCTAACATCATAAAAGTCCAGAGAAAAATTCAAAATACTACCGCTTCCGTTGGCTCTACATGAGGTGACAATTCAAATCAGCCGATGGTCACTTGATGAAGTGACCAATCAGATTTGAGCAATTCGACACTAACATTAATTGCATCATAAAAGTCCAGAGAAAAATTTAAAATACTACCGCTTCCGTTGGCTCTACATGAAGTGACAATTCAAATCAGCCGATGGTCACTTGATGAAGTGACCAATCAGATAAGAAAGTATAATACATACTCCAAGTATTGAAATACACGCCATCGTGTTGGGATTCAA
>NW_022706734.1:0-1334 GCF_011630105.1 Anneissia japonica
ATTCTAGGCCTATTACTTTTACTATAATATTGATATCATTTTCATTTCTCAAGAAGAATTTTATTCTTGACCAGCCGTTTTTGAATAATTTATGTAAGCCTATTAGTTGTTGAATTAAAAAAATAGTATTATATTAATAATTATTTGATCATAAATTGAATAAGAATAAGTTCAAATCTCTCTAAAAAAGATTATTTACGTAGGGTCTCAGTTTATTCATAGCATTGATCGCCAAATATTTTAAATATTATTAATATTTTATTTACAATTTAACGAAAAGCATGTGTATTACCCATATTAGTCGTATTAAAAATTATGTACGTTTTTATACTGTATTTCATTTTATGGTCGCAATTTCTTATGTATTTATTTATCCTGGTTATATATCATCCAAATTCATTAGTAAATCCATAGGCCTATTATTTAATTATTGATATAATTTTCATTTCTCAAGAATAATTATATTTTTGACCACCCATCTTTTAATAATTTATGTAAGCCCACTAATTGAATTGTGTAATTAAAAAATTAGTATTATATTGATAATTATTTGATTACTCCCTTCCTCTAATAAGATTTATTTACGTAGGGCCGAAGTTTACTTATAGCCATTCATCGCCAATTATTTTTAATATTATTGTTATTTTATAATACAATTTAACGTAAAACATGTGTATTACCCATTGATATTAGTCGTATTAAAAATAAATTATGCACGTTTTAATCTTGTATTTCATTTTATGGATGCATAGTGCCTCATTAATTTACATTGTATACGGTTTTCATAAGGCGAAGTAAATAGTATAATAATGTTGAACGCCATCGATATTGTAAAAAAGCAAGTTCCAATACATATTGCTGAACTACAGAGGGCGCTAGACTCGTTTTTTGGGTTATCAGGAGAATCTTCGCGGCAGTTTTTCAACTAACGAATTCATTTGTATGCCTGATAGAATTTAAAAGAATATTGGTGACATGATTTATGTTTTTAAAATTCAGCAATTCAGCATAAAGTAGTGCATTTTAAATATATGAAATTTTTTAAATTTATAAATAAATTATTTTAATTTATTAAATAAATATATATATATTCAAACCCCTCTAGTAAGATTGATTTACGTACAGCCTAAGTTTACTTATAACCATTCGTCGCCATTATTATTATTACAGTATTTATTATTATTATTATTATAATTATTATTATTATTATTATTATTATTATTATTATTATTATTATTATTATTATTATTTTTATTATTATTATTATTATTATTATTATTATTATTATTATAATTATTAAATATTATTATTATTATTATTATTATTATTATTAT
>NW_022706735.1:0-2225 GCF_011630105.1 Anneissia japonica
TCCTGATCGGGCGCTAACTGCTCTGAACGTTAGCACCCATGTGTGAACGCCCGATCGGTAACTAGCGCTAACCGTCACTGGGTCCGGATATGCTAATGGTTAAAGAGCACTATCGGTTAGCAAGTTGAGCGCGTTTCTATCATCAACCAATCACACATACGCGTTTCCGATTTCCAGTTTCCTAGTGGCTGATTCGATCATCTCTTGGTACCTGGACAGGGGATAGATAGGTCTAGTAGTCTCGTATGGATGCACTTCAGCTAACTGTTAGCTGCCGTGTGTGAATATAGCCTCTGATGTCCCGAGTGCGTCCTTTTGTTGAATTGCCTTGGTTGAATTTACTCAGGCTAGGGTACTACTAGCTAGCAGTACCGGCGACATGCCTATACTAGGCTAATAATAGGCCTAGGCCTAGACTAACTAGGCTAGCTAGGTTAGGTATACTGCTAGGCTAGGTAGGAGGCATAGTAGCATGGTAATATACGTGCATATCTTTCATGTTAAATTAAAATTACTCACAAAGACTATCAGGGTTTACCGGAAATACAAATACAGCAAAAGCTACCTCTAGGCTAGCCTTGCTAATTTCTTATCCTCGGCCTGTTGAGTCCTGATAATGTTGTTTACATTTTGTCAAATGGACCACACACAAACAGCGTGACCACTCTCACAATATTTGATATAGGCCTAGTATATACCCAATGACTGGGTCGAAATTACCCAAGATTCAGCAAAAATTGCCCAAAATTACCCAAGCTTGATGAAAATGCATTAAAATTTTTAAAATACGTGTTTTTCGCAAGTATAGTTTCCCTTTTAGTTCAATTTATAAACCACTTTTTATTGTAATTGTTTGTGTTAATTATTAAAATTAATATTCATGAGGTATTAATACGGATCAAAGATCTTATAAACACAAGATAGCGTTCTCCGCGATTTACGCGTAACAAATAGAAGCGTCGGTCAAGGTTCAAAAGTTTCCAATTTAGCAAGAGGGCGTCATTCATGCGCTATTATACCAAAGAGAAAAAGCATAGAGATATAATAAGAATACTAGAGCGTTAACCGCAATGTATTCGATGTTCGAAATACGCAAAACTGTGTGTGTGTACCATCCAAGATGGCTGCCATGGATTTATCCAATCAAATTTCGCTAAGCACCATCGTTTGCAATTTCGCCCTCAATTTACCCAGAAAGTTCAGTACAGCTAGTTACCAGTATGTTTGAAACTCGAGCGTTGCGGTGTTTGAATGTATTGTGCACGATTTTAATTTTCATCCCTTGGTACTTTATTTTTGAATAAGATGCTCCTCTTGGCCTAGTTTTGGCTACAATATTTTAATAATTTGTTATTACCATTGCTCATTATCATTAATGAAATAATAGTCAGTCAGAGGGCATATTAATATGTAATAATATGAATACTAAGCCTGAAGGTGGCGCTTTACTACGACAGCCATCTTGGATGGTACACATACATAACTCTGCATTGCTGCGCCATCTTGTCAGCACTCTAATTGTTTAATAGCTCTATGGAAAAATCCCAGAAAAAGTATACTATGGAACACCATGCAAATAAGCAATATGGAACGCCAATGGTGCCAAAATCGATTTATTTTAAAGCATTTTCACTGATTAAGACAACGTTTAGGGACACTGGAACCCAGTCTAGGATTTCCTTTTTTTACACAATGGTCCTGGATTCAACAGTCTAAAATATGAATATGGAGACAGTAGCGGGTCCAGGAATTTGAAATTATATGGGGCCCAGGTAGGGATTTCAGGCCCGGTAGCGTGACTTAATTTTTGGGAGGTTTGTTTTAGTGGAAAGTGGACCCTTGTATGATCTCCGATACTCTGGAAAACATTGCAAAAATATCTACGAATATCAATTTTTCGTTTTTAAATGCCGGAAATGGCACTCTCAGATTTAAAATTTTGAAAATAATACGCCATGATGAGGTCGTCAAACCTCATGGATTATACGCTATTAAGCAATTCTATTTATTTTGAAATCTTGAATTCGTTTCAGGGCTTGTGGAGCGCTTGAAAAATGGCGAACAAATAATAGTCGCAGAGGGTTACTTGTTTGCCTTTCAACGTCGTTGTTATCTGAAGGCTGGATCATTTGTCCCTGAAGTAGTTCTGGAACACCCTGATCTAGTTAAGCAACAGTACAGAGAGTTCATCCGCGCCGGTAGTGATGTCGTGCTAGCATTTACGG
>NW_022706735.1:2887-6692 GCF_011630105.1 Anneissia japonica
AGATGTGTATAAGAGATTTGGTTACGTCATATTATTTATTTCCACTACAATATTGTTTCGTATGGTTGGCAGAGCCAACCACACTCATCAGGCGGATATGTACAACTGATGTTATTACAAGAAAAACTTAAGCATAACATTAATTGAGAAGCATATTAGCGGTGATTAAAAGGGTCTATTGTCTAGATGGTATATTGTTTATCTATGGATTAGTAATCATTGGTTTCTTAGCAGGAATTGCCTCCTGTGCCTACAAGTGGATATTAATTCATTTCTGCAGTTGAGAGAACTTAACTCAGGATGACAAATAATTAGAAACTTTTCATGTAGGCATAGATTGCATCGTTTTATAGTATTAGAATACGGTCTACATTGTTTTATAATTTTCCATTTTATGGTATATTGCGTCTTAGTGTCTTTCAATGACCAAATGTATTTACTTAGTTCAGTACTATTTCTGTATTTAGCATTACGGAATGAGTTAGTATGGTTTCTATATCTAGTTTTAAATGTATTTTCCGTAAGACCGATGTAAGTTTCTTCATTCTTGTTGTCGACTCTTGTTACTGTAGCTTGATAAACAATCCCTTCGGTGAGGCATTTACCGGATGGTGGGCATTCGCTCTTTTGGCGACAGTTACATGCAGGGTTATTCTTCTGAAGTTCCTTAGACAATATAGATTTGTTGTGTGAATTAATAACACTATGTTCATGCTCGGCATGCAGCTGTAGCTGAGTTTCAATATGTTCCTGTTAAATAGCTTTCTAAGCTCGTGTTCTTGCGGGAAGCATTCATCCACTATAATATGTAGAAATTTGTGGCCTATATTGGTAGCGACGTTGGCGCTGTACGGGGGTTAAACCATATAACATTTCGGCTGCACGATCGTTTTGACTTTGTGGGTACAGGCTTAAAATTCAATTTGTAGTCGTAGCCGCTTTTGTGGAGGACCTCTTGATACGTTGGAGCAGCTGTATCAAACGATTCCTTATCAGACGAGATGTTGGATAGTCTTCTATTGATGGCTTCTGGTATTACGAATTATTGACAGTGGGTGGTTGCTTTGTTGATGGATGTAAAGGGGGGTATTGTTGGGTTTGGAAAATGGTTTGAATGTTCCGGTTCTTAAATCTAGGGTTATGTCCAGGTAATCAACTGATTATTAGTTGGCTTCTATGGTGAGATGTAGATTGTTGTCCCGAAATACCTTGCATATGTGTTTTTTAATACACTCAATCTTTCTCGGTGACACGTCAAATGCGGCTAGACCGTCATCTCTGTATAGGCCGATTTTGTTGCCGTACATCGGTGTTAGATGGGATCTATAAATACGATCCGACTAGCTCGCAGGTTTCTGCACCGTCGAAACTCCCCATGGTCACGTCAATAGTGTGCTACCCGTTTTCTTACACCATGGTGTATTTTCCTTGAAAAGAAGAGATTTCTTTGTTTGGATAATGATGATAATGATTTGTTAGAGATGTTTTTGAACCAGTTAATTACAGAATCGGTGTTTTTCCATTGATTTACCTTGGTTGAAACCACTATATATATGTATATGTATATATATATACTGTCTCTTATACTAACTAAACTTATTTAATCACAGTTTTAATCAGAAAGATAATCCTTTAAACATGATAACGTGGGTCAATTCCGTCTCAGATTCAATGCCTTGTAATTTTGTTATCAATAGTTTTTAATTATTGCTTAGGTTTAAAAAAACTGATGGTTATCGGAACGCTTGAAGGGGTGGAGTAATGATTTAGAATTATTAGTAGGCCTATTAGCTTATAATTCATTCTAATTTTAGAGGTTTTGATAAGCTATAATATTAATCGATAATTTTTTTGATAAATCTTTTGTGCATTTTTAACTGTAGTACTATGCTCATCGCGTGAAAATGCGATTGATTGGTCGAGAAGAGGACTTGGTTAAAGCGAACAGAACAGCATTACGATTAGCAAGAGAAGTAGCGGATGAGACTGGTACACTTATGGCAGGAAATATATGTAACAGTACAGTATTTGATAAAGATGATTTAACGTCAAAAGAATTAGTAAAATCTCAGTTTAAGGTACAGTTTAATTTGTACACTAACTACTACACCACTACCACTACCTGCTGCTGCTGCTACCATCATCATCATTATTACAAAGATAATATTATTATCATTAATATTAACAATTATTATTATCATTACATCATTACTGTTATGCATATTGCATAACAATATTTGCTAGCCATGATATTTGATACACAGTAACACAACTTAGGATGTGTAGAAATTAACACACAAAAATATACTGTTACATATTATAACTCCTTCTCTAGGAACAAATAGAGTGGGCGATGGAATTCAAGGCGGATTTTATAGTAGCAGAAACTTTCAGCGATTTTGAAGAAGCAATGATTGCCCTAGAAGCCATAAAGAATTATGGAAGGGGTAAATACGCCTTTTGTTACTGTAGGATTTAGTTGGGCACCCACTGTGCCCGGCGGTCGTGAGCCGATGCGATTCTATCGCAACGCCACGACGCACGTGCAACGGATCGTTTTTAACGACGATCAGACTGACAATCAGCAGACGGCGTCGCGTCGTCTAGCGCTCATGGCGCAGTGAGTACCCGACATTAGATATTATTTCTTTGTCGATGAATAGTTCCGTGACAAATTGTCTACGTTTTGGGATCAAAGAACTTATAAACACAAGATAGCGTTCTCCCCGATTTACGCGTAACAAATAGAAGGGTCGATTTGGCACAGAAAAGTAATCAGTTTTGGAAGAGGGCGTTTCAGTCGTTGTTATGGCTCTGTGTTATGTACATAGCATAGAGCTACGGCAGCCATCTTGAATGGTACACATACACAACTCTGCATGGCTCCGCCATCTTGTCAGCACTCTAGTTGTTTAATAGCTCATTGAAAAGACGTCTTCGCATGCGTTCTTCGTCGCGTTGCCGTCGCGTCGCCGTACTGATTTCTTTTTCTTTCTTTCTTTCATTTATCTTTTTGCACTGTTTGTTTCTGGCCGTCACTTTGGTTATTATAATTATTGTAATTTTATTATTATAAATATTATAGGTATTATAATTATAAATATTATAATTGTACTTTCTTTGACTATAGTTATTATTATTATTATTATTATTATTATAATAAAAATAAGAATAATAATAATAATAATAATATGTATTTGAACTATAGTACCGGCAGTCGTAACAATGGCATCACACCAATTTAACATCAATGGCGATGCTGCTACAAAAGACGGGTATACTCTTCAGGAATGCTGTAAACAGCTTGAAGATGCTGGCGCTGCCGTCGTTGGCTTAAACTGTACACGTGGTCCCTTAACAATGCTTCCAATAATGGAAAAGATACGAAAGACCTGTAAAGTACGTAGAATGCACAATTCTTCATTTCGAATAGTATTTGGCCACTAAAATTATAATTTATTCTTTTTAAATGCTTATTATACATGTTATTGTTAACGATTGTCTTTGCTGTGTGAATTGGGGCGTTAGTGTCTGTACTCAAAATAGTACAGTAAGGTCTATTCAGATTTCACATTAAAGTGGAATTATTATTTACACTTCTAATGGTTTATATGGCCACTGACTTTCAAGTCAACCTTGCAACATCCATTCATCCCTTCATCCATCCATCAACTATTATTATTATTATTATTATTATTGTATACTTATATAGCGCATATCAAACTTCTCTATGCGCTGAACATTATTACCCCGGATCACTGGATCAAGCACATATGGAACACACACTCAGGCCCCAAAGGGGAAT
>NW_022706735.1:6732-16504 GCF_011630105.1 Anneissia japonica
GTGTTTGAACCTACCAGGTACCCACTTTTACTCCTGGGTGGAGAGAGACAACCGTAGATAAAGTGCCTTGCCCAAGGACACAAGCGACTTGCACAGCGAGAGTTTTGAACCCCCGACCTCGAGGTTGGAAGTCCAAACTAACAACCCATCCATTAATCCATCCGTCCATTTATGAGCCCATCTGTCTATCTATAAAATCTACAGTTATTTGTCCATCAATTAGCGACATGATGTAATTATAACATTATATGTTGTTTTCTCTAACAATATTAAATGCATCCGTATTGTTTCAGGGTCCGATAGCAGCCCTTCCCGTGGCTTATAGGACGACTACAGAGGAGCCAACTTTCCAATCACTGACTGATCCCTCAGACGGTATAAACATGTATATTATTACGCTTATACCATATACAATGTTTTAGTAAAGATACACAGTGGACATGATAATACTTGAATTTAGTAGAGAACATTGAGGGTCCTAGGTGATTAACAATTTATAGGCCTATGTAGATGAGGAGTACAGTATCATAGCTACTAAGTGCATGTGGCTAAGATACTGTACCAGAAAGGTTACCTAGTGGTCGGGCGTTGGATGGGCGTTCGTTTCCTGTCAGAAACACTTTCAGTATTTGTTCGCCAGTATTTCAGATATTAAGTATAATACTACAAAAAACGTCAGGTTGGAAAAAAAAACCTCATTCTTACATATTGAATGTTTTTATACATTATTTAAGCGTACTGTAGAATACATCGTTTCCAAAACAATCAGGAATTCGTAATTCCATTTACAGGCTCAAGGATTTTTCCTGATGACCTCGAATGTAAAATGAGTTGCTGTAAAGATTTCGTTAACTTTGGTGAGAAGTGTAAAGAGATTGGTATCCAGTACGTCGGAATCTGCTGCGGCAACGAATCCAAATTCACCCGTAGCCTCGCTGAATCCTTAGGACGTAAACCAGGGGCGTCACGCTACTCGACTGATATGTCTCAGCACTACACGTTTGGCAATGATCCTTCGTTTAAGAAATGCTACACAGTTGAACTCAAAGCAGCGATTTAATTTGAGATTCATATTAAGCCTACTAGATATTGTCCCAGTAATGAATATCCGCTAAGGCAGTTGATTTATATAGCCATAAAAGTTCTTCATTTTTGTTCAATTACTTTATTAAGTCCAATGACTGTGAAACAAACCCGGGACCAGGGTCTAGGGAACCCCCAGGACTAAGAATATGTCAGTACATAATTCACTTTATACATTTTCGAAGTGTGAAAAACAAAATTACTGAACTTGCAGTGTACTTAGAAACACACAATCCTGACCTGATTATAGGTAACCAATGGCTCGATGAATCCATCTTTAGCTCAGAAATGTTCCCAGCAAATTATTCTGTTATTAGACAGAACGCCAAACTCCAAAGGTAGTAGTTACGGAGGTGTCCTTATCTCTACTAGAAAGGGTATTCCTGTCATCCATAAATTAGGTTTAGATACTGACGTGGAAATTGTATCATATGGCAACAGATTGATGTTTTCCGAGCCAAACCGCCTAGTGCATACCTAATTAGGCTTCGAGATTCAAAATGCGTGAGTATAGTCATGTTTGGATTGCTGGGGACTTTAACATGGATGCAACTGATTGGCCTAATCAAGATTTGGATTCTGGTGTACCATGTTCGTACCCGACTATATGTAAAGAAATGATAGATATTGTCAACAAGTTTGGACTGGAAGAGATGGTCACAAATCCCACTAGGATCAACGGGATACTGGATCTGTTCTTTACTAATAAACCAGATAAATAAGGGACACGATGGTAATTGTTGAGATTATAGTTGCTAGGAAAATTCTTTTATTTGAAAAAGAAAAGCTATCATATATACGATTTGATAAGTAGTGATTGTTTTCGAAAATAGAACGGAACTTTAAATGAAAAGAAAAATAGGACAAATAACCTCTGGAACGAATTCAAAGAGTAGAAAATTCCCCTCACCTCCAATTATTATTACGGTTATAATATTGTGAAATAAATTGATATTGGTTGTACAGTATAGGCTTTAAGCATAATCTGTATCGTATGTCCGTATAATGCACTGTAAAAATATGCAAACTGTCTAAATAACATTATTTAAACTATTATTAACTATTATTATTCTCTCATAGTAGGTTCTTTCTTACATGTTCGCAACTTTGTATACAACTTTATCATAATCCTAAGTTGTAAGGTTGTTGTATTTATATCATACAGCTTAGTATTCTTATTCTTATTCTCTAAATTTATCTTATCTATAGAGTCTTGTAAGTTGCTTAAAATCGCAACTGCATTTTGTGTGCTTTTGCATCAGCAAATACGTTAATAACATGATCAAAGTTAATGCTTCAATACTAAGAGTGTCAAAGCAGATAGATATCTCTTGTCCCATAGTGTCTCTGAGAATGGCAGGATGAGCTTTAGCTTGCTGAGTGAGCACTCACAACTAGCGATTGAAATACTGTACGGTAGCTGCTGTCAACATGATTTGAATTGCTACTCGCAAGTTCGGAAAAACGTTCTCATCACCGTACTGTACGATAAACTGCGTTTGGGATACTGGTGTTTGTTCTACTTTTCAACAGCATCCTGCAAATTATTACTTCATTATAGGCCTACAGCTCCTTGCCAACTAAGCTGGTATTTCCCACCTTTCGAAACCTACTGGCTTGGAAGTGTATACTGAAATACCCAAAATTTCCGTGACATGTGTAGTCATTACAGAACAGGATAAAAAAAAGGAGAGAAATGGCCTTAAAAGAAATCACAATCTATAAAATTGCCAATAAAATTAACTACATTCAGATTCTTTAACTGGAAAATATTCATGTCTGACGACATACATCAATTTCGTAATATTTTTCTAAAAAGTGCATATTTTTTTTACTCGCTCTCCTATTTCAGCGCCCCAATCCCGGCGCCCGGAGCACGTGCCCAACCTTGTCCCCACCCCTATCTACACCACTGTAAGTTCACTGAGCCTGATAATCAGATGATGATATTATACGAATAAAGAAACATAAGAATGTTAAAATTAGCCTACTGTCATTAATGTCTACAGTTTACATTAACTAGTTCTTTCTAATAGAAAGTAGAATGCTGCGAGGTTTTGTAAATGTAGTGATATCATTGAAATCTTTTTTCACTAAAAACTAATCACTGAAATAGTTCCCACCCACTAAACGCATCTTTTACTTGGCTACCCTCGGGTAAAAGTTTAAAATCACAAAGCTGTAGACAAAATAGATATATCAATTCATTCGAACACTAGCCATTAAAATTCTTAATCAAAATATCAAATAAGTTTCAGGGCCTAATTATAAATATATTTTTGTTGCTGTTTTTTTAAATTATTATTAATCCTGCACTTTGTTTTGCGATGTGATGCACCAACTGATTTTCTGAGAGGACACAAATAGAGAATCTTGAATCTTGAATTTTGAAAATCATTTGATTGTGTTGCAATTTCATCGTCTTTCTGCGATGAAAGTTGGCAAAAGTGCATGATTTGGGGATGATATATGATATGAAATATTCTGATCAATTTTTAGAGAATGTTCAAAAATAGAGGCATTTTACAATAAACAAGAATATTTATTTTGAATTTAAGCAAAATGTGTATATTTATATTCACACAAAGACATACCCTTTGCAAAAGTGTAATTTTTACAATAGTAACTCAACAAAAATCATTAAACAAATGAAAATTCGTTGTGTTATAGTGACTTTATCAACAATATTGCTATGTTAAATTAATTAGTCCAGTGCTGGATATTATTAAACGTAGAGGATATTAAGAACAACTAAACCATTCTGTTTGTAATCATGCAATGGTTTTGTCCACAAGATTGTCATTTGTAGATCAAGGATAATGGGATATCTTTGCAGACAGTTGTTAAGGCTCGGCATTGTGGTGTTGAAAGTATTTCCATGTGCCTGCAAGCATGTGCTGCATGAAATCCATCTTGACAATCATTTTGCGTTAAGGACACACGGTTGTTTTACCTTTTTTCAATTGACCTTTGTGCCACAGCAGATGTAACAGGCTTTGTATTTGGAAATTTGTGCAAAACCACAAATACCGTCATGGAGCTTTGACTGGGGTATTAATCCGAAATATAAAGCTAATAAATCAATTTTGTCATTTATTTTAAGCTCAAAAGCTGCGCCACACAGGGGTGGCACCATGATTTGAGTCCACTGTCCCTGAGCAGGGGGCTGTGGGGGGTGGGGGCGACTCCCTACGAGAGCGTAGGTTGGCGTAATTGGGCGTCGCTCAAAATCTCACGGAAGTTATACGGGCGAAGCCCCTGGAAACTATGCAAAAATAAAAAAAAAATCATTCATATTATGTATGATGATTACAGTATTTAAATTGTAAACTACAAATTACGACGACAAAAATCAA
The DNA here is from genome assembly GCF_011630105.1 of Anneissia japonica. NCBI lineage: Eukaryota > Metazoa > Echinodermata > Crinoidea > Comatulida > Comatulidae > Anneissia > Anneissia japonica. The sequence goes on from NW_022706735.1 coordinate 11,172, forward strand.
AAACATCAAGACAATATCTAATCATAATATTATTGCTAGAACCAATAACTAGGCTCAGCCCAAAAGTAGGCACCATCTATAGACCTATGACGGCTTATGCCTATCTATGATGGGATGTATCCCCTAGGAACTACCTACGGTACTTTACGACTGAAAGAACGTCACTATTGGTCACTATAACTCTCATGACCTTGATAAAATTCGGTAAGGGTCAGGGGACACCCCCACATTTCAAGGTTTGGGGGGTATCATCAATTGTCAATTGTCCCCCTTATTTTTTCACCAATCTTATAGTTAAAAACCCCGCTGTTAAAAGCGAGTGGAAAGAACAACAATTAAAAATGACTGCCATGAATTTCTCTATTCACTTGTAATCTGTTCCCTGTGCTGTGTGAACGGTATAAACCTATTAGGCCAACATTTTTACAAGCTCAAACGTGCACGATTATACTATAAACGATTTATTCCTTTTGATGTATATTATTAAAACTAGTGTTTATAGTGTTAATTATTATCTTCATACAGATTCCTGTATTTTCTAATTTCAATCATTAGCCAAACATGTAGGCCCCTATTTAAATTCTGATTAGTCAATTGAATTTTATATAGCTGTTATTGAACAGAATGGGCATACAACCAACGACACGGATACATTTGTTAGCTATCTATTTCGACTTATTTAAGTAGTGGTACCGCGATTTTACCAACTCCGATGTCAAATTCCCTCAATCTCGCCTTTGACGACATGGTAATGACAAATTCAGTAAATACGGTAACCTTTATGTTTGTAAAATAAAAATGCTAACCAGTGTTTTATGTGTGCTTCCAATCTCCCTAGTCATTTCGATCGTAAATTAGACGAGGCCTAGATGTATTTCAACCCACAATAGTCTAATCCCTATATTATTTGTAAGGTGCAATACAAAAAGAGTTGAAAAAAAACCCTCTTGATTGATTTTAAAAGTACAGTGAATGCACATGGACCGAATACTAAAACAGGCTTTACGTTCACAGGGAGCGGTGTTTGATTCGTTGGTCGACGGTCGTCAGATCGTCGTACGACGCAGGGAGTGTTTTTGTCTGAAACACGTACTCATTGAGTACCTTCCAATTATATAAAGTTAGTAGGCCTAGGCCTATATCAGTTATTATTTATAACGTTACACTTCTGTGTTGTTCCAGGGTCCGATTAACAACCGATGAGGAGCCAACCTTCCAGAGCCTGACTGATCCCTCAGACGGTACTTTCATGATGATTGTACTTAGTAAGACCTCACAATTTGGGTTGATGCATTTAGATTCAATCCTAATCTCAAAGATAAAGATTAACATACAATTAAGACGGGCATACACTGCGCCCGACGGACGTCGGCCGACGCGATTTTGTGGAAGACGCAACGCCATGAAGCGCGCAAGGGATCGTTTTTAATGACGATCCGTTCAGACTGGTCACCGACAAACAACAGACGGCGTCGCGTCGTCTAGCGTTCACAGAGAGCGGAGTTGGATTCGTCGTACGACTGTCACACGACGGAGTAAGTGCTCGGTTTAACATTTTTGAATGAGAGAAAAAAATTCCCCCCCCCCCCCGCCAATTAACACTAGAGAGTTAATTCCAATAATCGGGGGGGGGGGGGAATCATTTAATTTACAGGCTCAAAGCTTTATCCTGAAGATCTCAAATGTAAAATGAGTTGCTGCAAAGATTTCGTTAACTTTGGTGAGAAGTGTAAAGAGATTGGTATCCAGTACGTCGGAATCTGCTGCGGCAACGAATCCAAATTCACCCGTAGCCTCGCTGAAACCTTAGGACGTAAACCAGAGGCGTCACGCTACTCGACTGATATGTCGCAAAATTATATATTCTTCAGTAATTCTCCATTTAAGTCATCAGGTACATATCAGTAAGTCATAATAATGATGATGAACAAACGTTTAAATAAAGCTTAGTTCTACACCATTATTGCCTGCATTTCTAGAAACTTGTATTACTTAGCATTTTGTTTATCTTTTCAGTATAGGCCTATGTGTCAGATAATGCAACCTATCTTCAATAACTAATAACAAATTAAACTATAAATACAGATTTCATGCTATAAAAGTGACTTACTGATGATGAAAACATAAAGATATACAACAAAATCCAACGACAATTTTGTTTAAACTTCAAAAATATATACCAATGGACGAATATTACTGTACTATTATTATAATCATCAAAATCGTACATGAATACAACATTTTATAGGTAAATAGACTCACATTTCTGAGATGCACTTGCACATCTCTTTAAAAGTCGCTTTTGCAATTTTTTTTAAATCAACATTCTTATTGGCGTGTATATGCATAAGCTTCAAAATTTCCAAGTATTTATTTCAGAATTATATCGGCCTGATAATGTAACGTATTATGAGATTCTCATGCACTGTACGTACATTTTACGACCACTTGATGGTGCTTTAGAATATTAAAAGGTAACACAGACTTGAACTTCTCATTGTATTAATGTCTGCATATTCAACTGTAGACATAAATAACTATGCCTATCAGATATCGTCGTCATACATACAAATATATCATTTATTGCGTGTTAAAGAGATAAAAAAAAAAAACAAAAAAAAAAAAAAACAAACAAGAGTATCACATGGACGTGATCGTGGAGCGTGATGATTAGGAACCAATTATTTGTATTGGGTCCGAACCAATGTCAATTCCAATTAGGGCCTAGTTGTTTTGGGTACCATATGGCGCCTACGCATAATTGTGTATTAGACCTATTTGAAAGTCGAACGAATCGATTAATTATCATTCAACAACTAATATTGACGCCTCCCTCTCAGTCAGTTGTTTATATTCCTGTTAAAAATCGTCTTTGGGTAAATAACTGAAGTTAACAAGAATATGTGATTTATGAAACATCTGTAGTAGTATTAGTGATATGGGTTTACTTTATTGATGACGAAGTAAACATACACCCTTGTATTTTACTTGCACACATCACAGCAAACATACACAATAAAGCCTAATATTAATACCCAGTGATATACAAATATAGCAACGTAAAAGAAATATTGCTGTGTTTATGTCAGCTGTTGGTTTTGTCGATATATTTTTTTGGAACCAGTTATAAAAGGAATGGCGTCATTTGACGGTGGCATTTAATCGACGTCTTCTGAGAACTCAATCTGAGAGAAGCTTTACATCACAGTTTCACCATCAAGGTAGGCTTCTAGGGGAATTGATGATTAAATGTCGTGCGCGTGATAGAGTAATGCGTGTAAAAGTGTAACTGCTTGTGAAAAAGTACTGCGTGTATTAAAAGAGTACAGATGTGGGGTAGTACTGTGTATGGAAGAATACAGTACTGCTTGTGAAAGATGAAAGGGTGACTGTGTGTGCAGAATTATCCATAGTACTTCGTGGGGAAAGAGTACTGCGTTTAAAAGACACTGTGTGTGAAAGAGTACTGCGTGTGGATGAGTACTGTGTGTGAAAGTGTACGGTAAGTCTGCGTGTGAAAAAGTACTGGGTGTGAAAAGCACTGCGCGTGAAAAAATACTGCGTGTGAAAGTGTACTGCGTGTGAAAAGTACTGCGTGCAAAAAAGTACTGCTTGTAAAAGAGTGAACGACCTGTTGAAAAGTACTGCGTGTGAATAAGTACTGTGTGTGAAAGTGTACTGCTTGTAAAAGAGTGCTGTGTATGAAAAAGTACTGTGTGAAAACGTAATACGTGTGAAAGAGTATTGCTTGTGATAGAGTACAGCATTTAAAAGAATACTGTGTGTGAAAATAAAGTTAAAAGAATATTGTTAACACATTGGCTGTGTTGAGCTAAAAAACAATTTAATAAATTTATTTACTTAACTTTGTACACTAATATGTAATTATTGCATGTGATAAGTTGTATTGAACTTGAGTGACCTCCAAGACAAAACGTACACAAATAAATTTATCAACTTGCCTATTGGCCAATACAATTTTATAATGTAAAAACAAGAATCATGTCAGCCCTTTGTCTTTAGTTTACGTAGGTAGATTTAATGTGACAGGGAAGACGACAAAGAAGCATTAATTTGTTTGTATCAATTTAAACATTTTCCGTGTTTATTACTAGAGCCTGGAGGTTATTTTGTATAGGGGTGTCAGTATAGAGGTGAATAATTTTAACTTGCAATAAAGACTCGATAATATGTTAATTATTTCATTCTCTTTTAGTCAAAGATGAATAAATTAGCAGTTATTATTGTCATCGCTCTCTCCGTTACTATGGTAACTTCGAGAACCTACCATGGTGAGTGTCTTACAAATAATGTAACCAGTGGCGTAACTAGGTTCCGAGAGTACAGTCGGGGCCCTTGACACATAAAAATTGGCCGATCAGGCTTAAAGCTAAGAATCCATTTGTCCAGTTGCGGTTCCGGTTCCGGAAATGGCACTCTAAGATTTAAAATTTGACTATAATTTTCTTTTTTTTTTCTATTGATGGGGAGGGTCTAGGCGGGCTGCCCCACCCCTTCAATCCGTCACTGGTTTTAAGAGCAAACATTTGCCAGTGTTGTTTTCCAATGTTCTTTAGTCTGTCAAAATTTTGATAGGTCTAAAGATGAATATAGCCAACTTTAACAAAGTGATGCAATAAAACTGAACTACGAAAATTAAATAAATCTAATTAAAACTGTGGAAATGTCATTAATTAAACTGCAAACTACTATAATTAATATGATTAAATTTAAAGATTCGTAAATAAATCGAGGTCGAGTAAAATGAATCCCTACATGTTGGACAACATAATAGCCTAGATGTGTAACGTGTGACTTTCAGCCACGTGATGTTTCTGATTTTTCACATGTAGGCCTATAGCACACAATGAAAACAAGTCCATAATATTACTGTGCATTGAAAATACTAAATTTACCATAAAGGTAATATATTTGATAAATAAATGGAATTAATAGAAATTGCGAATATGAACGAATAATTACAATCGCTTTACGTCGTGGGTGAGATGGGTATTCACTTTTTTCATTTCATTCATTATTTTTATTTCAAACACAACAGCTAAGGTAAAAATACAATCAAAACAATCGAGAAATATAAAAATATACAATTCATGATAAGGTAAAAGACATTTAAAAAGGAATGCATTCACAGTAGACCAAAATATTGCTTTGAGATTATATTATATTGTTGTTATTACTATCACAGCCATTATTATTATTATTATTATTATTATTATTATTATTATTATTATTATTATTATTATTATTATTATTATTATTAGTAGACGTCAAAATATATAAAATCGAGAATGCATAAAATAAGCCTATACTGA
>NW_022706736.1:0-526 GCF_011630105.1 Anneissia japonica
GTATCACACATACACATTTGATGTATTTGACTTTTTTACCATTTGGTTTACTAATTTACGGAATTACCCATTAGGCCTAAACTCATATATTTTTTTTTTTTTCATTTATTTATTAAATAATTATATTTTGGACTGCTGTACTCTACAGTATATCGTTTAGTTGTTCAAACATTTCTTCAGTAATTGAATTTATAGTAATATTTTAAGAACTATTTATTGATTTCTAAGTTTATTTTAGTAATTCATTTAAATTTTTGAAGTAGTTTATTAACGGATTCATTCTTGCATTATAAATCAACAATTGATTAACTCACTTATTTAATTATTATTTATTAATTCTCAGTTTACTACAGGTGTCTAAAAATCTATTTTTGCTATATACAGTATATTTCTTAGGTACCCAACTTCAGCTGAGTATTCAAGTATAGTGGAGCAACTACTTACCCACAACAAATATCAAATAATGTATTGTAGTCAATTACTCCCTAGAGAGTTTGCTATGCTATATATGAAAGGAATTAGACTC
>NW_022706737.1:0-836 GCF_011630105.1 Anneissia japonica
TCTCCTTTTTAAATCATACTGTGTGAACATGTTCTGTCTTTCGTTATTTGCAAATTGTATGTATGCCTCTTTAAACTGCATTTAGTACCAAACTACCTAGACACTGTAGTGCCACTTAGTAACTCTGTTCCTTCATTTTATGAGTATTTGCATAAATTGGTGTATTGCTTCATGAATAGAACTAACAATAGCTTTAACAGTCTGGTATCTTTTCAAAGTTAATGCTCTGTTTAATATTGTGTCTGTGTGCTAAAATTTTTTCCCTACTTTTTCTAGGTAACTTTTTTTGATCATTTTTTATAGATATAAAATTCTGAAAAAAAAAAAACAAGATGGAGGAATGAATTAACTTCTGAATTAGTTCTGATTTATTCTAACAAGGAATTGAGCAGTTATTACGTCAAGTGAAAACTGCAACAATTATATATTTATTGCTAATATTATATTATCTATACAATAATAACACCATTATTTATATTAAGTTTCTATACAGGTTGCAGTTCATCACCATGTCAAAATTGTTTACTATGCATGAACTTCACTGGCTTCCTGTCAAACAAAGGATAGTTTTTAAGATAAATCTCATAACATACAAAGCTCTTCACGGTCTTTCACCTGTGTACATAAGCGACATGCTAAATCTTCGTTCGATGTCATGTATACGGTCACTGCGATCGTCAACTAGCAGTTATGTACTTACCAGACGCTCTTCTAGGTTGAAATCCTATGGTGATAGAGCCTTCAGTGTTGCTGCACCTATCCTCTGGAACAAGTTACCATCTGACTTAAGAGAAGCTACAAGTTTAAATATATTCAAGTCAAAGCTCAAGAAATTC
>NW_022706738.1:0-632 GCF_011630105.1 Anneissia japonica
CGCGTAGTAGTACTCTTGAAATTAATTCCCTTTTTCTCGGGCCATTCGTCTTTTTGGCTATCCTATTTCCTCCTCTCTCTGGCTACAGGAAATTCTGAAGGAGGGGGTAAAAATGTTTGTAAATGAGCTCCTTTTTTGGGGGGAGGGGGTCCCAGAAATTTTGATTTCTAAATGACTGGAAATGTCACTTTGTTAACTTCTGAGGTGTATTATTAGTGGCTTTTAATTTCCTCAGAATTCAAGGTTTTCCTCCTCTTAAAAACAATCAGGCAAAAGCAGGATGATTTGATGCATCAAAGTAGTGGGGTTTCTTAGTCCCAAAAAATGGCATTATACTTCAAATTTGAGTAGAAGCATGAAACTTATGTATGTCAACTCACATTTTCCACTATTTTCATGTTTGTAGGACGTATATTTACTTACTTAAATCTACAGTACATAGTTAGAAGTGACCAAATTCTTCAGTAATTAGCAAAGCAGTAGCACAGAGAACTCTATTTGTTTTTGTTAGTGATTAAAAGTCATGCATATTCCTATAGGGGTCAGTGCATTTGTCCGAAGGTCAAGTTTTTTTTTTTTTTCTCGAACTAAGCTCAGACTGAAATTCCTTGAATATCATACTTCTATTCTAG
>NW_022706739.1:0-649 GCF_011630105.1 Anneissia japonica
AACATACCAAAAGTCCGAAAAAATCTAATCAGGGGAACACTGTTCATTATAAAGATATTTAATGGTTTAAAATCAAACGCTTTATTGCACAACTGCTCTGCTGAAAGCGTATAAATGCATGTCGTTGCAAAGTTGTTGCTAACGAAAAAGTGTGAATTATAGGGTAATACGCCCGCGCGCAATGCAAAGGCGGGAAACACATGGGTTTGTCGCGTCAAAAGGAACTGTTGCCGAGTGATCTCCTTCTTAATAATACCTCCATGCTCATACCAACGTCCGCATGTCGCGCTAGCCTTATCCTACTCTAGGCCTAGACTAGCTAGGATGGTATAGGCCTAGCCTTGAAGGGACGAAGGTCCCAATGAAAAACAACGTCGCTCTTTGATAGCTAACATTGTCTATTTAACATCACAATAATTCATTATTGGACCTATAGTTATTTTTTGAATTGTACTCCACAAATCTTAGCTGATACCTCACACAACTGGTTAACGTCTCTATCTATTGTCGTGACGTCATGGCTCGCTGGCTCACACTCTTGTGATATGTCTCGCACTTGTGATCAAATAACACGCTGGCTCGCACTTTGGCAGTCAACTCGCCCCTAGAAAACCCGCCCTTGGAAACTTTCCCCATAAAAAAAATGTAC
>NW_022706740.1:0-189 GCF_011630105.1 Anneissia japonica
AAAGGGAGTTAATTTTGATCAAGGGGCATGTAAAGAAGGTATTTTTATATTTCTGTAATATATATATATTTTTTTTGACGGTTTTGTTTAAATTGTTTAAATATTTATTATACCGCAATATATTGTTAATAGTTTTATTAATGAAACACTTACTTCAATTTATTCTTTAATTATTTGTTTAGTATTTAT
>NW_022706740.1:261-1004 GCF_011630105.1 Anneissia japonica
TGACCTATCATTATATTATAATTTGGTTTACTTTTAGTGTATATTTGAAAGAAATGAAATACAGTATTCAAAATATGGAATAACTTGCTCATTTGGCAAGTTACAGTCTGTATTTCAGCTACTTACGGAAATCGGTATATTATAATTTGATTTACTTTTATATATTTTTAAATAAAATGAAGTACAGTATTGAAATTCAGTTTATTTCCGATAAATATCATAAAGTTTAAATTTCTGTATAGTATTTTGAATAAATTGATTCTAATTGGTAATCTCGTATTGTGCGTGTTGTTTATTTTCATTGCCTAAATTAATTCAGTTAATTCTGGTTTTCAATGTAGCATTTTTACAGTAATTTCAATTTAAAAAAAAAATATTATTAAAAGTTTTAAACTGTTTTAATGATTAACTATAAAACATCACTATTCTCTGTTCCCCTGTTGTTAATGCACAAAGCGCCACGAGTGCTACTCAGATGGAGGATACTGGCCTATATAATTTACCTTCACCCCACAGTTAATAAACAAATAATTAAATATTTAGTTTAACACAGACGAGGCTTGTTATCTAGGAGATTGTCTTGTTTAATTTATTACCGTATTGCACATCAGACTTAACACAACTACACATGAGTACGAAAATGTTTATTTATTTTTATTTAATAATGATATACTATTATTTTGTTGCCAAAAGGGGTTACAACAATGACAGACCTTTTGGCCTTTATGTTGTGCTTTGTATAT
>NW_022706741.1:0-1311 GCF_011630105.1 Anneissia japonica
TAGAACCTTGGCTTCCTCTCTCTCGTTGGTGTGGCAACTGCTACTGTTGAAACCCGCGTCATTTGCGATATTGTTTCTATAAAATAAAAAAAATAAAATAAAAAAATCTGTCAAAAAGAGAACAGCGTAGTTGAGTTGGCTAAACGGAATGTACCCACTGTATTGTGCACTGTATTGTGGAGATCTTCACATAAACCTCATCCCCAGTTTAATTCCATCTGCTGCCCTTGGTCCAGAAATTTATAACACGCCAATTCAAAAAACATTATCAAAGGCGCAGTGAACAATTAACCCAATTAAAGCGATTTTGTAAACAAAAATGTTTTCAAATTAGTTTTAAATGAGTTTAAATTTGAAGATTGTCGAACAGAAAGAGGTAAAAGATAAGGTGCCTGAACATAAAAATAATGTTGACTCTATGTTCTTAGCTTCTTCCTTTTTGTAGGGGCTTGAAGAAGAAATTTATTGGAAGAACGAAGTGTATGAGTTGGAGAATATGGTGTAAGCAAATGTAGCAAATATGATGGTTGTTTAAAAAGAAGTGACTTAAAAACAAGCAAAAGAATCATGAATATTATCCGTTGTTTAATGGGAAGCCAATGGAGGTCTTTAAGAATGGGAGTAATGTGTTGTTTACGTGAAGTAAGCCTACATATCCTGGCAGCTGAATTTTGTACTTTCTGTAAACGATGAGTAACAAAATCACTCAAACCGACAAGCAATGAATTACAATAATCTAATTTAGTGGAAATAAAAGCATGAACTAAAGTTTCAGTGGACTTGAACTAAGATACTTCGGAATTCTCCAGATGTTTAAAATAAATAAAAATAAGGATTTACAAACAGAGGAACAAATGTGGGAGATTGTTCAAGAATAATACCTAAACTTCAAATGGAAAACGCAGGGTTGATAATAACCTCATCAATAGTGTAATGTCTCCCAGTATCTTGACAATTCAATAATATAAAAACCGAAAGGTCCACTGATTAATCTCAGATAAGATAGTATAATACATACTGTATACGGTATTGAAATGCATGCCATCGTGTCGGGATTCAATATTTCAACATTAATTATGTCATAATCAGGAAACATAAACAATATTCATTTTATCAGAATGCTTTTTTCTTGATTATGACATAATTAATGTCGAAATATTGAATCCTGTGCATTTCGATACTTGGAGTATGTATTATACTCTTAACAATATAAGACCCCACTAAATACTTATGTCTTCAATCCAATTGAAATATAATTTAGATTTATATACCACATTTATTATTATTCAATTTGTCCTACAAACAATCGTA
>NW_022706742.1:0-867 GCF_011630105.1 Anneissia japonica
CTGTCACTGCCTGATGAATGAGAAACACTAGACAACAGCTCAGCAACTGCTTCAGGGCCAGCCTGTTTTTCTGACAAGACAGGTCTCAATTTATCATCTTCCATAAACCAGCCCAGTTTGCATGGATCAGGGATTTCTGGATGAATAACAGAATCCTGGCTCCATGTATTGGCCTGTAGATGTGCATGCATTATATGCTGATATAAGGCTCCAGCAGTTGGTGGCAGCTTATCTACACCTTGATTGTTTGGCAGAGTTTTGAATCTTTTCCATCGTAAAATTGAGGCACTGTTAGCAGATACTTTCTTCGTTCAGAGACAATCAAGGTGTAGATAAGCTGCCACCAACTATAGGAGCCTTATATCAGCATATATTGCGTGTACATCTGCAGGCCAATATATGGAGCCAGGATACTGTTATTCATCCAGAAATCCCTGATCCATCCTGGGCTGGGTTATGGAAGATGGTAAATTGAGACCCGTCTTGTCAGAAAAGCAGGCTGCCCCTGAAACAATTGCTGAGCTTATCAGATGTACCTGTTGAATATGTACATGTTCAAATAATACATGCACGTGTAGGAGGAATAATCTTCAGTGTACTGAGATGTGTAACTGCGAAGCGGAAGGGAGTTTCTGCAACAACTTTCCATTGTTGTCGAGTGTTTCTGATTCATCAGACAGTGATAGTGATGAAGAAAGTGATAATGAACATTAGCATATTATAAAATCACTGATGTAGGTAAACATAAGTAAATCACAGTATGTAATATGGTTACATAATACTAACACACACCCACACATTTTATATATATATATATATATGTATATGTATATATATAGATTAAAAGGCAAAATACTGGAAAACAAC
>NW_022706743.1:0-891 GCF_011630105.1 Anneissia japonica
AACAAACACAAACACCCTCATCAAAGACAGAAAGCACACATACAGTGACCGCTACAGTTTAGCTGGCTGAGATAAGCTACTGTCGTCACTACTAATAATTAAATCTTATTTTTAATTGGACTAAATCAAAATTAATATATATCCGACAAAGTTACATGAGAAGGCATTCTAAAATTAACACAGTACTACTCATGTACAGAATAGTTATTAAACATAATTCTGTGGTATTTCTATACTTACAAAATGCAATTATTATAATATAAATTACGATGTTACAAATGGTGCCCCGCATGCAGAATTGATATTTTCGTTTAGACATGCTTCTCTTTTTGTCAAAAGGTCTAACTACTGAATACAGCAGATTTGACATTTCACCAGAATTCATTCAACAACAAAAAAAAACAAACAAACAAACCTCTGAAGCAATTGAACTATTAAGTAGTATATGCAAACACCTCTTTGCCACCCCTGGATCTGCCACTGGCAGGACGCCCTTGTTAATGTTTCTTTTTTTCAAGTGTCCCGTCCCGTCTCACCACCTTTCGTAGTCGTTTCCGTGAAAGCGAGTTGGAATGTAAAAATCCAATGAATCAGCGCAATAAAATCGGAATTCCAAACGATACGATAATCCTTGATCGTATGCAGCTCAATTCGATGATTTATTAAAAAATAATAATTTGGCTTTTCATAATCTAATTCTATTCAATCATTCTCTGAACCGATTAGGATTGTGTAAGATTTGACTGCACCGAAGTAATGTTTGTTTTTTTTTTTTTTTCACGTTCTAATTATTCCGAAGGCTGAAAGATGGATCACTAAACTTCAATAGAGATTGGTCGGCATAAAAATCCGGGTTTGGGAACATCTATAGTGAGCACTGGCAATGATAAA
>NW_022706744.1:0-3861 GCF_011630105.1 Anneissia japonica
ATAAAGAACACTGCAGCACCTAGGGCTATACAATTCAAGTGGGCAATAATAAATCAATTAAGTAAAGTATTTAATTTATATTCAAAAGAGATAGAACCTCCACTAGAATGGAACATATACAAAGACACACAGTATGGTACAAACTTGCATTGAACTTCATAAAAAATATGTATCATCCGAACAATTTAAATTATTAAATGTAACTTATCTTCTAAATAAACTCTCTTACCTAACATCAACTAAAGGGGGAACATAGATTAAGTGTTTAGTGCAAACAAAGGTACATGGTTCAGGGGTGGATCCATGATTTGGAAGAGGGGGGCTCAAAACGTTTCCAAAAATACCCAAAATGAAAGGGGTCCGGGGTCCTCCCCATGGAAAATTTCCCCCTTGAATCCGCCACTGTATGGGGAATCCTTTAACGCTCATGTGACCTAGGGTTTTAAAACAAATACCGTATTGGCCTATACTCACGTACGTATAAACGAGGCTTAAAATAGCAAACTACGATCAAAAAAAGGGGGTCGTATTATACGCACGACATTCAGATTTTAGATTTTTATATTCATGTTCGTCTTTTATTCGAATTTATTCACGCGAATCCAAAGCGTCGGCTTATGCACATGCGCATTCACATTCCTATCGGAGTTTTTGAGAAGCGAAAAAATGCGCAACCAATCAGAGCTCTGGAAGCGAGCCAACTCTTTGATTCGCGCGAATCGCTTAGTCAAAAACCAGCTTAACACGCGAACTTACTACTGCAATAAAGCAATTAAATGTTGTATCAATGAAAGCAATTTTAAATATGGGAAAATACGATTTTGGTGGTGAAGATTTAAAAACTCATAAAATGGTATTATTTGGAAGATTACCCTTGCGTTTGGCTCCATTTATCCAGCTAGACGCAGTATACAGGACCACAAAAAATTAGGAATTCCGACCATGAAACAGGGAGTCGTCTTATACGCCAGACATACAAATATCAACCAAAAATCTTCTAAAACTCGGGGGTCGTCTTATACACGGGTCACCTTATAGGACCTACGCGAGTGTATACGGTATTATTACTGAACCCCTGCGGAAGTTCGGGTTCCCGTCACATTTTAAACGGTTGGTTGTAACAATAAACTCGCAAGACTGCTCGCGACTACTAGATTCTACAAGTGCGTGGTTGGCTGGGTTGTTTTGGTCGGAAAGGAGAAATTTTCTCGGTGAATTGATTCTCGAACGAGATAAAGAAAGCTCCCTAATGACTCAAGCTACTGTGTACCGTTTTTATATTTTTAATAAAACCAATTTCTTCTAATTTCAAATACGTTTTCCCCTGATTTTGTGATAATTCGTTATCACGCAAGTGCTAAATGCGTGACACATTTATGACCTCGCATGTGTTTCTGCAAAATGCGTTTCATCCAATATCACGTTAAAGTGATGCGTGACGGTTGGTAACTTTGGCATAGATAACTGCCGGGCCCAAGGTAAAATTGGTAAAAATGCACCTGATCGGACATAGAGATAGAGCCTCTAGTGGGGTCTACTCAGGCGAAACTCTGAATGATACGTTCTGAGGTTTTTTAAAACAGATACAGTACGGCATTAACGCTAAGAAATATCTAAAAAATATTTTGTTAAAAAAATTAAAGAATATTGAGAACAAACTATGGTCAAGTCATGTCATCGTTTAGGACCTATTAAGCATTTCATGAATCTATGATATATTATAATATTGACAACGTCAATAGAACATATAGGTGGAATTGTGTCCAACCCGTTGTGAAAATGTACTGAATACTCAGTACATGTGAAAACACTTGCAAAAATAGTACTCGCTGCTTACTTTGGCTCGAATTCAACCCTGGCCATCAGGTGCAAGCTCGGTGGTCTAAAGGCATGATGCCAGGCTAGTGATCTGGAGAATGTGGGTTCGAGTCCCACTGGAGAACAACTTGCAAATATATATTTGCAAGTGTTTTCACACGCACTGAGTATTCAGTACATTTTCACGACAGGTTGGGAAAAATTACACATACAGGCCCCCCTAATTTATTCTCCTGGCGCAAATCCAGGTATTGTATATTCCATCACGATAATAACAATTACCATTCAATAATAAAACAGTCATCGACCTACTTGCAGTGAAGTGAAACTAAAATGTATTCATGAAGTTATGATGATCTGAAGTGTTTAAAACCGTACACAATAATAGTTGAACCAACTTTAAAATACCACAAATACAAAGTGCGTGACGATATTTTATTGCTTTAGAAATGTGATTTCAAAGAGTGTATTAGTGAATCACGCACTGAGTATTCAATACATTTTCACGACAGGTCGGGCAAAAAAAATACATATAGGCCCTAATTGATTCTCCTGACGCAAATCCAGGTATTGTCTATTCCATCACGATGATAACAATTACCATTCAATAATAGAACAGTCATCGACCTACTTGCAGTGAACTTAATCTAAAATGTATTCATGAAGTTATGATGATCTGAAGTTTTTGAAAACGTACACAATAATAGTTGAACCAACTTTAAAATAATGTACCACAAACACAAAATGTGCGTGACGATATCGTATTGCTTTAGAAATGTGATTTCAAAAAGTATATTAGTCCATCGTATACGTAAGGGCTTGTATTGTTGTTGTTTTTTTTTTGACTTGCAGCGTTTGGGAAATAGGTAGGCCTAATAGGTAAATTGTAATGAATATAATCAATAACTATAGCCTCTAAAACCTAATATTATTGAAGGGTCCTTTTAAAGTTTGAATAGGATTCTTTTTTAAGTTAAATTTTTAGATCATTATACCTATTGAATGAGCCCCCAATAGCCCCGGGCCCCAGTGCTGTGCACTGACTGCACTGCCCATACCTACGCCACTGGACCTGAGTATTATTAGTGGTTACATAACGTTTGCTATGCACTGTATCATGTGCTATAGAAGTGGAAGACCATAATGTATTGGGAATGTACCGTACATCTCTCTCTGGTATGGCCTACAGTACAATCAGTTTAAAAGTGTAAGGTATAGGATAGTGTGGATTTTTAAACATTTTTCTAATGGTAATGTTCAAAATAAGTGTCAAGGAAAGTAAGTATGATTGTTGGAAAAAATGGACATTTTATTTTGATTTCTCACCCTGACCTCCGCCTGGGCGAAGTGGGCGAAGATCTGGATCCGCATCTAGTTATCATGAATTTTGTAAGCCAGAACCCAGTTACGTTTCTTCACAGAGGGGGGGGGGGGGACGAACCCCAACCCCTGAACCCCCTGGATCAGCCACTGTGATTAGAATCAAATATAGAATTTAAGCTAACAAAAACACATCCAAAACAAGTCTGTTATATTAGGACTGTATTTAAAAAAAAAATGTAAATTCCAAAATTCGGCCAAATTCGGCCAAATATAGTTTGGCCGTGACTTTTCAAACGTTACGGCCAGGCAAATTTTTATATGGCCAGATTTGAGGAATCTGGCCGTCAAAAAGGCCAAATGGCAACCCTGATCATGACCTTAAACTCTTATATAGGGTGGTGTATGCAAATTCAGGCTTCAGCGATGGACATCATTGTGATTGTGATTGGTGGTTTGAAATCAGCGTAGCTGCGGAATCTATATATTAAATTTCAAAAACTCTTTCACCCACCCTCTCTTTCCACCAAATATATGAGGCGTGGATTTAGAAAGGGATAATGGAGTTGGTCCTGTAACTGAAAAAAACCCTCGAAGCCTCTGCTATCAACAAAAGCCAAATACTGTACTGTACATCATGATCTTAAACTCTTATATAGGGTGATGTCTGTAAATTCAGGCTTCAGCGATGGACATAATTGTGATTGGTGGTTTGAAACCACT
>NW_022706745.1:0-193 GCF_011630105.1 Anneissia japonica
TGTTGGATGACACGATCAAAGCAAATAAAAAAAACGACAAAGTGTACGACAATTTCGATGTAAGATTTTTTTAATTTTCGATTGCAAACAAGAAATTTATTCTTTAACGAATACAAATATTTTCTTTAAAGATTATAACGACAAACGATGTATCTCCCCTACAACGGTACACCCCATACAATGTTTTTCAAAG
>NW_022706745.1:281-602 GCF_011630105.1 Anneissia japonica
ACTTCCGAGCTCGGCCAGGTCCTCGACGATGCGTTCCGGGTCTGTGTCGTAAGGTTGCAAGCATTTCAGCGGAGCTACCACGACGTAATCGGCTAGCGCGCAGTCGATCAAGTCCATCAGCTGTTCGTGGAACCAGAACATGCGATCCTCAGTCATCGATCGGATCGTCGGAGACCAACTGGTCCAGGTTTCCGGTCTGTGGCGCATTCCAACGGCGATGTTCAACAGAGCGTTCAACTCATCTCCCGCTTTTCCCAAAACGAATTCGTATTCGGGAAACTCCACTCTCCCTTCCAGCAACAACCGAACGCATCTCGCCAT
>NW_022706746.1:0-582 GCF_011630105.1 Anneissia japonica
TTACAATTGTATAATATATATACAATTAACTATTGTGTAACTATACACACTTTAATACTGCATTAACTATTCCTTATATGTACAAATACTATTCTTTCTCATATTGTTTAAGAGATATCATTTTTGTTACATAATGTCTAATATTGAATCTCAAAATGAAATAAAATGCTAACCATATTCGTTGGGATTTCCTTGTAGATTTTCTTGACAAAATGCAAAAACTGATGAACCTGCACAAGAAATGAAATATCATATAGTTTTGAGAGAAATGTTGACCTTTAGGATTTTTACAGTAAAACTACTGGAGCAGGGTATGAAAGTGATAGAACAAGTTTTGGAGAGGAGATTGCGAGATATTATCAAAATTGATGATATGCAGTTTGGTTTTATGCCAGGAAAGGGTACAGTAGATGCTATCTTCATTGCGAGAAGGATGCAGGAATGTCATCATGATAAAAGGAAGAAACTGTTTATGTGTTTCCTAGATCTGGAGAATGCTTTTGATAGAATACCACGTTCTGTTATCGCTTGGGCATTACGTAAAAGAATGGTTCCAGAAGGTCTGGTGAAATATGTCATGGT
>NW_022706747.1:0-871 GCF_011630105.1 Anneissia japonica
AGAATATGGATTGGATTGAATGGTAACGCCGGCGAAGTTTTTGGAAGTGGACGAACAACAATGATTTGACAGTGTACACAAATTGGGCGCCAGGTAGACCTATTGATACATTATATAACTGCGCCTCACAATTCTCGGAAGATACGCACCTATTTTGGTAACCGGTACGATATTCATTGCGTTAATTCCCAAAACAACTCCCTGGTATAACACAAATATTTTTTATTGACTAGTCAATTTTGGTCAATAACGTTCATATTTTGGGTAGGACTGATTTCGGTTACGTTTCATTATTATTTATTCCTATAAGCATAATCTGGTTTTTATTGATTCAGTAGTTTAAAACTTAGCAACAGGCTCCAACAATGATCGGTGGGATTTTCCAAAGTAAACATCAAAGCATCAGTTTACTTCGGTTCGGCTGATATCCATATAAAAAAATTCAAAATAATTAATTTGAATGAAATGTTACTTTGTGTGTGTATGTTGAATTAATTGTGACACGATAAAAAAAAAAGTAGTGTCCTTTAAAATAATAAGTGCCGAATATATCTTGAACTGCCTATTTGTACACTCAAAAACTGTAACCGTCAGTGGCGTAGCCAGAGTATTCCTGTAGGGGGGGGGGGCAGGGTTGGTCCGTGATTTTTTGTGAGGGAGAGTGTTCTGATCGAAGCGAGGAACCAAATGCTGGGAGCCAGGGGGCCGCGAAGGTAAACATTTTACAATATGGCTATATATAAATGTTTTTCTTACGTGACCTCAGCCCGTTTGCTTTCAAATAGTAATGTATAAATCAAGTGAAATTTCTATGGAATTAAAGAATCAAAATGAACATTATATTGTTTTATAGCAGTTTATTCATTATACA
>NW_022706748.1:0-786 GCF_011630105.1 Anneissia japonica
TCAAGATGCACTATATCTATATAAATTATATGCCTTATACAATACTACACAGGCCTATATCGTTTTGGCTTCCTACTTCCATCATTATAACTATGTTTTATTTGCCTTTCAATACTTTTATAGGGCCGAAATATTCGCCTAATAAAAATTTAGTGTTTCTAAAGTCAACATCTTACATATTTGAGTTTCTTGACTGTTACGTTATATTATATTCTACATATGTTTCGAAACACACGTAGACACGTAGATATATAGTAGGCATCAATGTAATTGCGAGCACGTATGTTCCCAGTAAATTAAATAATAATAGAGACATTGATAAAATCAAATGAAACGGTTGACGTATTGGAGGAACATAAGTATTTTATTGCACACGAATATTTCGTCCTGTCCTCAGGACTTTCTCAACGTGAATGAACAAAAACATTACAATGTAGATCAATCATGAGCTATGGAATAACAGTAAATAACAATGAAATAACAATAAGACAATGCTGGGCGTAATTAGTTATTCGTGAAAGTATAGCCACTAGCAAAGCCTAGATCTCTGTTAAGTCCCTTAGTATGTGATTTAATACCGAGTAGCCATCGTAACTCTGCGCAACGCCTATCTTTAGTAGATTTGTAGTCACTGCCTATGATGACCATGAAATTGAATTGAAATGGTCACTCATAGGAAATCCCTTGCTTTTATCTGTAATAGATTTTTTTTATGATTATCGAGTCTGTATCTTAGTTTAGTGCCAGTTTCTCCAATATAATTACCCATGTTACATTTATTGCAGT
>NW_022706749.1:0-2158 GCF_011630105.1 Anneissia japonica
GTTACAATAAACTTTCAATGTGATCAGTCATGTGTGACGTCATCAACGCACAGTTCAGTTTTTTTTATGATGTGTTACATTATCGATCATATCAACCTAACCAATTGCCATTTCTAAATCATATTCAATGGGCATAAATTTCAGGTCAAGGTTGAATGTCATGTATCTAAATTTCCTGTGCACGCGTTATAACCCGTGCGTCAAAATTTTAAAATGCTTAAAATCACCTTTTTTACTAAATTAGAGCACGTCTCAGGAAGCTAGAAGGTACGTTTTTTTTTATGTCTTTTGGGTTCCTGACACTATAGTATTCACAAATTCCCATTTTTTTCAGTCACAATAGGGCCAATAGCAATAATGTACGCATGCATCAAACATTTAAATCACTGCGCGCGTTTGTGTCGACATGCTGTGAAAATATGCCAAAATCATGCCTATATTTAATCAGTTACAGCTCCTTGGGATTGGACACCCACAATTTATTACATATTCTAAAAGCACATAAGTTGTAGATATGATTTTATAGATCATTGTGGATTGGACATTGTGATGTCATCATATTTGTATTTGATTTTTGACTTTTATACTCATTTGAGCGTATCTTGGTTATCCTTGATCGATCGTCTCCAGCTGTTGAGTATGTTATAGCCGAGACAATTTTCTTCCATAAGTGTGTTCTTCATTTTGATTTTGATGACATCATCATGGTCAAAATGAATGTTTTTTCTGAACCCCCTCCCCAATAATTCTTTCTTCAAATCTTTGATGACCCCGAGAGAGGGTGACTGACTGGATTGGCACTTGACACAAGTATACGTCATATCAAGGAAAACTTTGTGTGCCATTACTGTCCGCGCACATGTCATGACGTACATGTGCAATAATATTTTACAATTCTCAAAATCACTTTTTAAATAATTTAAAACATGTTTTAGGCCATTTTGAGCATTCCAAAATTTTCCATAACTTCCGCGCTGTGTGCACATTTTCAGGTGCACAGCACGTACTGAAGTTAGAAATTAGTTTTGCTACATATTTTGGGTTCCTGACACTGTATTCACAAATTTCCATTATTTTTCATTCATTTTAGGGCCAATAACAATGTTGTAGGTGCACCAAACATACAGAATCTTGCCTATTTTAATCAGCTGTAGCTCCTTAGGATGAAAAGTTACCCTAATTTTAATTACATATTCTGAAAGCACATGAGTTGTAGATATGATTTTATAGACCATTGTGGCTGATCAGACACTGTGCGATAATCATATTGCCATCTGAATTGAAAAAAAAAATGAATGTGTTGGTATCATGCTGAAATTTTCGATTGAAAGTTGAAATTGTGACTATACCGACGCCCCTTTTTATGTGCAAAGTCTATGGGCACTACTTTAGTCTAGCATGCCTGTGGTGATCAGTTCGAAACTGCGTGGGCACACATTTTTTTTTCAGTTGCTGGACAAGCGGATCACCTAACTCAAATCAAGTTTTCTTAGGGCACATAGAAAAAATTATTAGCTTATCACTTTAAAAAAAAAAAATTAATGAGGGCTTAGTCAAGCATGCCTGTGATGACCAGTTCGAAACTGGGTGGGGCACACATTTTTTTTCAGTTGCTGGACAACTTAAATCTAGTTTTCTTTAGAGCATATAGAAAAAATTATTAGTTTATCACTCTTTTTTTTTTTAAATTGATAAGGGTAGGAGGTGTTTTTTTTTTTTTTTCAGTGGAGGGATGGGATTATACCCGGGGATTCCTGTGCGCATAAACAGAATGAACATGACATAATTTTTCGAAGTGGTAGATGCATTTAAACAACTGCCCTGTGATTCAATGGCCTATCCAAAACTAGGCCTATATTTCGACATTACTCGAGCATCAAAAGGGAGGGAACATCCCAATCAGTAGGCAGGCACCTAGGCTTTGATCTCTACCTCGAGCTAGGCCAGCCTTTGCCTAAACTTTCTTTCTTGATGTCATAGGTTAGTTTTTGCCCAAGACAACAACCAATCCAACCAAACACATCCATCACAAAAATGACCGCCCACTTGTAATGCATTATGTAACGAGTTATCTTTAGCAGCGAGTCTCTGTGGAACATGTGTCTTCATGCTGTGAATCAACGATCTGATACGCCCAATTGGGAGGGTCTTTTAGGGA
>NW_022706750.1:0-1135 GCF_011630105.1 Anneissia japonica
TTTTCCTTGAGATAAAATTTCAGTAATTCCGTAGTACGAGTCATTTTGATGAGTATTCTATCCACGAACACTGAAAGTCACAGACAGCACACTTTCTGCGATACTTCTCAATCAAAAACGACGTGCGATAGAAGTCTTGCATGCGCCTCCCCACACCACGCTCTGTTTTAATGGTCGAGGAATCTATTGTACCAGTCGTTTGTAACTGTTCCCGCGTCAACGATCAATGCGGATAAAAAGGGAGTCTGAATCATAAACGCGTTTCCCATTCTATTTTTAGAAAATTACACTTTTATGACAGTTTACAAAATGACTAATAATAACAAGAAATCAAGGAGATGTCAATTTGAAAAATATTGCAGATAATAAACCGTAGCCTAATTTACCAAACAGTTACAGTATTTACAATTTATTCGTCCAGGCATAACGAAAGTGTTTCAGGCATACATAAGGACTACTAAAAATAATTATTCTAATTTGATGTTGTAATTAAAGCCCCATTCCCGGCAAAATTTCACTAAAAATGACTTTTTTTTAGAAAATATGCATTTGCATTACTCCAATTATTATAAATCATGGAAAAATATTGGCATGAATTTTAGTTTTACGCAAAAGAATAAAAAAAATGAGAAATACAGACTATTTTTCATAAAATATTACCATTTTCTCGACGAATTCATCGTTACTAGGCAAATTCAGAGGTTGTAGATCGCATCCACTGGAATACTCTCGCTTTTATGTATACTTTATACAGTCAATAAAGTGCGCCCTCTCTAATGAGATTACTTTTTGTACTTCGCATCTCGCACAATGCGGTAGTTCGGTTAGGCTGAGATATGTTTGTTTAAGTGTCAAAATCTCAGTCAGAATCAGTTTTTTAACAAATTTGAAATAATTTATATGAAATATTATATTTCACAAGTGTCAATACTAGCAACGGAAAATATCATGTCGGCCGTTTTTATGTGTGATAAGATAACAGAACCTAA
Source organism: Anneissia japonica (assembly GCF_011630105.1). Taxonomy (NCBI): domain Eukaryota; kingdom Metazoa; phylum Echinodermata; class Crinoidea; order Comatulida; family Comatulidae; genus Anneissia; species Anneissia japonica. The sequence goes on from NW_022706750.1 coordinate 990, forward strand.
AATCGAGGTAAGGCTAGGCCTAGCCAGCAGCGTTGGGTAGGCTAATGTTTTCGGCGCCTACGATATTTCTTCTCACGACCTATCGCAAAATCAACATGAAAAATTCATCCGCATTTATTTTTTGTGTGGAACACAAAAAATCAAAT
>NW_022706750.1:1155-5052 GCF_011630105.1 Anneissia japonica
TTCTTAGGAATGTCTAAATTCAGTTAAACTAGCAATTCCGTATTATATTTATAAATCTTTATAACATTATACAAAAATTAGATTTTTCTTAAAAATTGAAATTTTGCCGGGAATGGGGCTTTAAAATATATAGTAATTCAATCTACAAACAATACAAGTTGAAGACCATGAAACAGTTTTTCCTTTTCAGTTATGCTGATATGCCTAGATATCAGTCATAAATCCTTAAAAGAAAGAAAGAAGAAGAAGAAGAAAAAAAACCCCCCAAAACCCCCCAAAAACAGTAGTAGGCGTTTGCTATATTTAGAAAAGAGAGTTTAGGTATGTTCCGAACGTCATAGACCTAAATAATATGCCTACTTCTTCTAAAAATATTTTGAAATTTTTTGAAATGATAAACAGGTATCAAAACGTCACAACAATACGTATTGATTGATATTTTCAGTTGTTTGAAATTGAAGTTATATAATCGACAGAACACTTACTTGATAAATGTTAGCGAGAGTGGCGTAAAAAACAAAACAAATGCAGCAAGTTATAATACAAAAAGAAGTGCACGGCAAAAATTAAAAATCTCTTTCTTGGTCAGCTACTTTTGATAAAACTGTTTTACTGTTAATTTATATTCCCTTATGATAAATTTACAAATTTATATGCAAACCTACTCAACTTTGATGGAAGGCTGTTCTCAATGTGCTGCTGTTGCGTTTTGAGTGTTATCGTCTGATGATGAGGCGGAAACAACAACAATGTTGCTTTGGATACTAGTTGGTTACGGTGCGCGTAAGAAATTACGCTTCTACACGCCTTTCCGCTTTACGCACACCTTGCGTATTATGTAGAGGGCGCAATAACAAGTAATCTCTACACGGCTGATTTAATCACTGAGAATGCAAATGTAGGCCTATCTGTATTTATATATAATAAAGAAAAAAATATAATCGGACATCAAATAAAAAAAGGAGACCAAAAAAAAAAAAAAAAAAAAAAAACAATATAGAGGCACATAAGTTTAATCATCATTACCTTCTTGTTTTAAAGTTTTCGTCTTTGTAAAGTAACAATAACAAACGAACGAAATCAACACCATAATTATTATGGTGTTGATTTCGTTCAACTAAGTAATAATAAGTCTTTACATAAAAAAAAGAAACATAACCATGAAATATCCTGATACTACAAAGAAAACTAATAACGAAAAACGGCATGAATGGCAGAAGAATAATTTCCACTGCTCCGTTCTCCAGCACTTTGAAGCCCATAAAGTTATAGGGGCTCTCTGGAAACAGTATTCACAGTGAACATTCACAACATACAGTAGGCCTAATAATTTTCAAAAATATAATGAACATGCTTCTTATGCACACCAAATTAGCGGATTCACTTAGCTTAGAAAATATTTAACACAATTTTAAAAATCCAGTACTTGCATACTGGAGTGTAAAGTCAAAACGAAAATGTTAATTAGCAAGGTATTTTCCTATGTTTATTAAGATAATTAAAATGAAAATTCAGCATTTATTGTAGACGTAATTTATAAATATGACTTGAACACTACCATGAATTTAAAGTGAAGATATCATTGTTTACTGGCAAATACATAAAACTTTCCTCCCACTTTTTAATGTTTATAAATCTGTATCTTATGAACAGTTTCGTCAAACACTCTTTCGGGTTCTTAGAAAAGCTATACAACATATCAATTCCAAGCCCACCCACCGTTCCCCCACTAATGGGGACAAGCTTATGGACTAGAAAATTAGGAGACTACTTCCATATATGAACATCTAGTCAGTTCATGAATTATTTCAAGACTCCAGATACGCAACTGCATACAGTATATTTGCACAAGTACTGGTACTGGTAACTGGTATGGGCATTTATAATGCGCCTGTTCCTTGAGGTTAAAAGCGCAGTTCTTTTCCTTGGTCATTGAGTCCATGTGCATTAAGTGTTGCTGCTTGAAATCAGCACAGGAGCAGGCAATCAGACATACTACATATTAGTCATAAGCGTTAAAAAAAAAGAAAAAAAAGAAAAGAAAACAGTGGTCGCGTTTTCTATATTTAGAAAGGACTTTCTGTTTCAAACGTCATAGACCTACTAAAAATAAGAATGAACAGGGAGGTTTTGTACTTTTGTAATTATATATTAAATATTACTTATGTAATTCAATAGAGTAATTAAACTTTATTTAGTGAATGTGAAGCCTGAAGCAAAACCTAGGTCCTTAATTAGGTCCTATTTTATGAGTTCTAAGTTTAAAAACCCATTTAATTTCTGCAAATCTTATCTTATCTTATCTTATCTTATCCTATCTATCTATCTATCTATCTATCTATCTATCTATCTATCTATCTATCTATCTATCTATCTATCTATCTATCTATCTATCTATCTATCTATCTATCTATCTATCTATCTATCTATATCTAGGCCTATCTGTCTGTCTATCTATCTGTCTGTCTGTCTGTCTATCTATCTATCTATCTAGGCCTATATACACATATATATCGGTATTATTTAAAACATTATGAAAATAATGGCCAGTTTCCTTAGCAGCCGACAGCTGAATTGAGGAAGGACTTATTTCTCTCCTTCTTTCTGAATGTGCTGATACAAGGCTTGAAATCATCTTTAACAGTTGCTTGAACTATTTTCTCCATGCTCAAACCTATTCATTGTTATTGGGCTGTTGTTAGCCTGACAGAACAGATAAATATCCGACGTGAAAAATAATATTCCAATCTAAACATAAACCTTGACGTCTGAACATTTCCTTTTCATTGTTGTTAGTTTTGAATATATCTCGTCCTTATGGTTTGTGCCGTTGTATAATGCGTTAGCAGCATCATTTAACAATATCTCCTACGATTTTGATTAACATTAAATGGCGTCGTCTAAAAAAAACATGATATACAAAAAGTAAACAGACTGGACACTTGATTTTAACGAAAGAATGATAAATTAAAGAACATAATGTGTTATGAAAAGAAGTGCACGGCAAAAATCTTTCTTGGTTAGCGTACATTGATAAATTTTTACATACTTCAGGCCTACCTCGTCTTCATTTATAAAGTTCCTCTATGATCAATTTATGTAAACCTGCTCAAATAAATTGCGAAAGCTTTTTAATATGCGGCTGCTTTTTGCATGTCTGATCGTATGATGAGGCACGAAAACAACAATGTTGCCTTGGATACTAGTTGGTTACATTGCGCATATGAAATTACGCGTGTACATGCCTTACAGATTTTCACGCAACTTGAGTATATGTAGAGGGCGCAATATCAAGCCATGTTACGTACAGAGCTCTGCCATCGTACTGAATGCTAAAAAATAATGGCCAGCTAATATTCCTTAGCAGCCGACGGCTGAACTGAGCTTTTTTTTTTTATAAAAGACCTGCACAGAACATACAAAAATTAATATCAAACATTTCATTAATCATTGAACTAGCAATTATTAAGAAAATATATCCATAAAAGTCAATGGAATCAGCAAGTCACTAAAAAGAATTATTCCGCTTTGATGTTGAATTTGATGTAACACTAATCTTATACTGTATATGAAATCATATTGTTGCTTGTACATCTCGTTTGTCTGTTGTTTATCTTCATGCATATTCCTATAATAATGATAAGGAATTTATGTAACTTGCTAAAGTAAATTGTGAAAGCTGTTCAATGTGCTGCATCTGCTTAGCATTTTGCGTGTTAGATCGTATGATGGCGGAAACAACAACAATGTTGCCGTGGATATTAGTTGGTTTTACCATGGAGGTATTATAATACCTCCATGGTTTTACCATGGTTTTACGGTGCGTCTGTTACTAAGTATATCCAGACGCAAAAGGCGCCCTTCCTTTTCACTAATGGAGGAAAACTTTTTCACTAA
>NW_022706751.1:0-583 GCF_011630105.1 Anneissia japonica
CAGGGCCTCCGTTGGGGAGAGCGTCCCCTCCTCCCCACCCATCGGGGAGAAAAAGCACAATTCGTTGGGGAGAAAAAAAAATCATATATATTTGCTACATATTAGTAAACTCTAAAATCGTTTAAATATGCCTTTGTGAAACCCCTAAATTGTCAAAGCTTTCGGGGCTTCGCGCCTGGACCACTTTCGAGGCCTTTTAATCGAAGCTCGACCACGCCCACTTTGTTTTCCTCGGAGAATCTGACTCCTCATCGGGGGAATCGGGCCCCACGTTCGGAACCTCACACATTAATATATACCTTCCACACTCCCCCCCCCCCCACACACACACACAAAATTTAATACGAAACGCTCTGATCCTGGTGAAAAAGTGTTTTTTTAATGGTATAGGCCTAATTTATGGTATAAAAAATATTTAAAAAATAATGTTAGTCCAACCAAAGTACAAAGTAAAAACTAATGGTCAAACTCAATGACCATGATGTGATTCAAGCTCCCTGTTCACAAATGCTATCCACACCTGGAACGCCAGTCAGATGCAATGTTTAGTTTCACAATAAATCTACTGTACATTTATTATTGT
>NW_022706752.1:0-778 GCF_011630105.1 Anneissia japonica
GGTTTTTTTTTTTTTTTTTAAACATGAGAGCAATAAAACGTTTTAAGTCAAAAGTGTGATTGTTCCATTTTTAATTTCCATTTTACTTATAAATTCCAATCCAATAACAATGGTCTATAATCAATGTATAATTAATGTATAAATAATGTTCAGCAATCCAATCAATGTTCAATCAATGTTCAATAATCCTGTCTCTTATACACATCTAGATGTGTATAAGAGACAGATCAATGTTCAATAATCAATGTATAATCAATGTTCAATAATCGACTTTCAGCAATCAAATCAATGTTCAATAATCAACGTTCAGTAATCCAATCAATGTTCAATCAACGCTTGCATTTTTCTTTTTAATTACTCTGCAAACATAGAGCTATTGTATTTGGGATTTGGTTTGACAGTTCGTCCACTTCGGGTTCTTGTTGGCTGAATCTGTGTTGATTTTTTGTGGTAGTTCTTCACGAGGCTGAGTTTGCATTTGTGGTTTTGGGTTGTGTATCGGCTGTGTGTCCTGGAATTGTAATAGTATATAAACAGCTTTTTGTATCGGCTTGTTTTCTGTTACAGGAAGCAGATATTTTCTGTTTCTTCTTATTTGCGTTTCACCGGTATTGACCGTATATGATCTTGGCTGTTCCAGAATCTTGCTGATCGTTCCTAGGCGATCACGTCCTTTCTTTGTTCTTATTCGAACTGTCTGGTTTTGTTGTAGTGCTGGGAGTGCGCTTACCTGTGCGTTTTTGTCATGGTAGCGGTTCTGTTAATTTCTCTTCATTTC
>NW_022706753.1:0-532 GCF_011630105.1 Anneissia japonica
AGTGCAATTTTTTGACTTTCAGCCATATTTCGAGTACTTTTCCGAAAAACTTCAAACTTTTATTGGAATAGAGTTTGTTTCAGCCTATCTCATTTTGCCTAACCCTAACCCTAACCCTAACCCTAACCCTAACTCTAACCCTAAACCTAACAGTAACTCTAACACGAACACTAACCCTAAGCTAACAAAAAAAATTACATTTTTGACTCAACTTTTTAACATTGTCACTTTTTGCACAAAAGTGCTTATCTCGCCGAGTTAAGCACTTAGTGCAAATTTTTGACTTTCCGCCATATTACGAGTACTTTCCGAAAAACTTCAAACTTTCAATGGAATAGTCTTTGTTTCAGCCTATCTCACTTTGCCTAACCCTAACCCTAACTCTAACTCTAACCCTAACAATAACCCTAACCCTAACTCTAACCCTAACACTAACCCTAACCCTAACACTAACCTAACAAAAAAACATTACATTTTTGACTCAACTTTTTAACATTGCCACTTTTTGCAAAAAAGTGCTTATCTCGCCGAG
>NW_022706754.1:0-695 GCF_011630105.1 Anneissia japonica
GCTGTTGATGCGCCAGTTCTACGGCTTCCCACTGACGCTTTGCCTTTTCAAACGTCTCCTTAATCGTAGCATCGCCAGAATTTGCTTTCATCAAAGATTCCAACGATTTTATTGTCCTCGATAGCGCTCCTTTTCTGTTCCTTCTAACTATCGTCAATGTTTTCACTGCTACTGGTTCTTCCATCACTGCGGAATTCATTCACTGTAAATTGACTGACTTGTCGAGTTTACTAACGATGAGGGCAGCAACACAACAACGCAAACCAATACACTTCAATGCAGTAACTTTGAAACTTTATTCAAAACTGCCAACGCAAGATGTAAATAGTCTGGTGACTAAAGAAATACAGAATACAAAATCAGTGATGATCACTTGACTTCTACGTTTAAATCGTAATAACATGTCAACTTTCAATACAACATAGTAGACTGATAACAGTCTAGATCAGTACAATAATAAGGTATGATATAGATTGGTAGCAAAGTGATAATTATGAATCTGATAAATTGTAAATCGAAATACACTTTATCTACAGTCAGAGTATACGAATGAACTATTTATTCATTATTTAAAACAAGCCTTACATGAATTTTGGCGCAACAAACTCGCACTCAAGTCTTCAATTTTTTGTAAGTCAACAACTTTGACTACTTCGTAAATTTACAAAGTTGACTGAAAAACAAGTATAGTTAAC
>NW_022706755.1:0-2378 GCF_011630105.1 Anneissia japonica
TAAGGCCATGTTGTATGGCCTTGGTGAAGTTTACCTCTACCCATAAGGCCATGCTTCATTGCCATAGTAAAGTTTGTCTACACATAAGGCTATGCTTTATTGCTTTGGTAAAGTTTGCCTCTACCGATAAGGCCATGCCTCAGTGCATGGGTTAAGTTTGCCTGTACCTATAAGACCATGGTTTGTTGACTTTGTAAAATTTGCCTCTACCCATAAGGCCATGCTTCATTGCCTTGGTGAAGTTTACCTCTACCCATAAGGCTTTGTTGACTTGGCCTAGTGTTTATTTGATTGTTATAAGGCCTTGGTACTCCAGCTTCACCATATGAAGTTTTATGTTAACACATTAGGTGGCAATGTGGTACAGCTAAATAAATCAACAATAGCAACATGAATGTTTTATTCAAAAATGCATTAAATTGTGTTAAACATTAATAATAAACTGTCTAATTACTGCTCGTAATTACAATTCTGAATGACAGTTGAGCCATAAAAGATGTATAGCTTAATGAAATTAGGATTAAAACATGACAATTATTGAATACATTTGTTAATGTATTAGACACTTTCTTTTTATTTTATGGTTTTTAACATTTATTTATTCTCCTGTTATTGTACTTTTAAGGTAATTAATTCAACTGTTGAATTGCCTTGATATTGGTCCTGTAGATTTTGTGCTTACATCCATTTCCACATACTATTCCTATTCTATTATTTACAATGGTAGTCTGTCAAATTACATTTAATTTTGAACCAATGCCAAAGTAATATAAATAAGTTTATTGTAAAATATAATTTTTTTTCTTTGAATGATAATCATAATTATTATCACATTTTTGCCCAATAAATATCAAAGACAATAGATCAGAGTAACCTTCCAATCAAATTTTTGAATTTATTTATCTGATGTCTCCCAGTTCTGACCAGGTTGTAGAATTTAAAAATATTGAAAGCTATTATTGATTTATGTTCATTATTTTTGTTATGGGATTAATTATTAGCCTAATTATTATACAACAATGACATTGGATCTTTCAGGGATGTTGAATGAATAAATATTATAGTCGTTTTTGTTGAATATATCTTGATGATTGCTTATTTTGTTCTTAAGTCTTTTTCAATTTAATTTAATTTCATTATCCATCAAAAGCTATTATCCGCCAAACACCAGGGACAGATCCTGTAGGGGGGTACGGGGAGCACATACCCCACTTTTGCTACAAAATTTTAAAAGTTTGAATGCATATCAATGTTATGTGCTCTTCACTTATCTATTCGGAAACTGTTGTGGCTCCCATTTGGAAAATTCTGGATCCACTCCTGAACACACAATAACAATTAATACAATACAACAATAAATATATACAAGGGGTAATTTATGCTCAACTATGGGCCTCTACATAAGAAGAGTGATTATAATGTCAGAGGAGAGGATGAGGTGGGATTGAGAGCGAGGTTGTATGAAAGGCAGTGGTGGCACCAACGGGGCAGGGGGAATTTTTCTCCGTCGGACAGGCCTGGACCCCCTATCGTCCAACGAACAACTAGGATAGGCAAAATAATTTTCCTATCCATATAATGCTATTTTGATTGCCAATCCTTAATATTTTGGTATAAAAGCACATTTAGGATCAAATTTAAGTCATAAAAACTCTCCCTGTGAACCCAAACAGGCCCAGAGCAAAAGAAAATAAAGTGTGAAATCGAGAAGTTCAAGCATGGAAGGACAGGAATGCAGAATGTCGAGAATTACATAATGTGATGGAGGAATGTCGTCAAGGTGGAAGAAATGAATATAAGGGATGGTCAGGCTCTTGTGTAATGTTAGGGAGAGAACATAAAGTATAATATTAATGTGTTAGTCAAATGGAACAATGCTGAAGTGAGTATAGAGATGCAGTTAGGTTTCGTCAAACTAACCACATCTGGTCACTTTGATCCCCTCCCCTCCCTGACCAAAAATAAATAAATAAATAAACATTGTGAACAGCCTGAACAACATTTTTCTTTTGTCAAGTTACCAAAACCACATGGTGATTTTCACTAGTAGGCCCTATTTGTTATTGAGCATTTGGCCTCAAAATTGCAGAATTTAATCACACGAACTCCGTTCACTGATGATTTTTGTCACGTCACCAGAAATAATTCCACTTTTCAAAGACTTACTAAGAAATTGTATGTCTGAGTCTATGGGATTTGAAGATAAAGCTAGCAAAATTTTGTTATCCTTCAATGTTAGCAGGTCTCCTAATGATCATTTTGTCTTGGGACGGATACCTACTCTGTTACGAACATTTTCAATTTCTGGATCTGTTATTAACTTTAACGGGCGGTCGGATCCTGGACACCCCCCCCCCCCATCCCGGTCGGGCAAATCC
>NW_022706756.1:0-523 GCF_011630105.1 Anneissia japonica
GTGTGTGTGTGTGTAATGTATTATACCGTTAAAACTCGAATTGAAGCCCAGTGGGCTTAATCTCGAGATGAAGCCCATCTCGAATTTAAGCCCCTCTTTAGTTTGCAAAAATTAGCCTCAAAAAGAAGCCCTTTCGAGATAGTACAGTACGTACACTGTGCATGAATTTCATAAAACAAAATAAATTAAAAACAAGCTTTGTTTATAAATTAGTTTAGGTGATTTAATGCCAGCTGAATACACTCCATAATACAGATTGATGTTACATTGGCAACCCAGGGCTTCAATTCGAGGTTTACGGTATATGCATATAGTATACTCTTTGCCGAGGCATATTGTGAAATGCTTGAATCTGGAAACTGTGATTTAGAAACAAAAGAATACATATACACACACCTACCCACCCACCCACAGACCCTACTATACATAGGCCTACATACATGCATACTCGCATATCATACATACATGCATTATATACATACATTATATATATATATATATTATACATATATATGTGTGTGTA
>NW_022706757.1:0-1644 GCF_011630105.1 Anneissia japonica
TTTCGACAATACAGTAATTATGTCATCATCAGCAATGATAAATTATCCATATTTGCAAGCTTATAATAGAACAGTAAATACAGAAGCATTTTGAGAGTGACTGGTACATGGAAGTTACAGTGCAGGTGCGCCGCTGGCAGTCAATGCCGGCTTTGTGGAACATCATCAGGTGAGCCACACTGTAGTGTGGCTTGTATAATAAATTCCGTCTACTGGAACAAGTTAACCTCAGAGTGCTGACTTCATATTTACTGTTATGTAACATAAATCAAAGTTATACTCAAATGATCCTTTGGAAACATATGAAATATTGATAATATGTACAGTACTTTTTAAGTTCATGACGAATCGATCTAGGCCATATCATGTTCCTCTGTATGTAACTAATTATAACAAAATTTGTAGGCCCTAGCATTAGTGCCATGGCCTTGAAATACTTTTTTAACCCCCAGTCACTGGATCAAACATTTATGGAACACATACTCACCTCCCTGGGGAAAGTATGCTATAATGTTGCAGTTAGAATCAGTGTACTGATATTCAAACCTACATATACAACTAGGTATCAACTTACACTTCAACGCATACTCACCTTCCTGGGGAAAGTATGCTATAATGTTGCAGTTAGAATCAGTGTACGGATATTCAAACCTACAACCAGGTATTAACTTACACTTCAAGGCATGGCTGGAGGCATTTTATAAAGAAAATAATCATGGTCAAGGGCATAAAAACTTCTCCAGGCCTGCTTCTAGGTGGAAAGAGAGACGTCATGGATGACATGCCTTGGACAAATGCACCCTGGATTCAACAAGTGGCAGCCTCAAACCAGTCCTTATGATCATCACCATGTATGCATTGTGGATATTATGGGGTGTAACCAACCTTTTTTCCACCTCCCCCCCCCCCCCCACCCCGGTTTTTAATATTCAAAAATATGTATAGCCGCTCCCAAGTTTTTCGTCAAATATGATTTTTATATCGTAAAAAAATCACATGAAACTTAATAGTGAAGACAGACATACTTTACTGATATGTATTTTCTTTACTTTATTTAGCATCCATTCATATACAATACAACATTAAAATACAATGACATACAAAATAAAGAGAAAAATTGGCTGTTTAAACGGAGAATGGATGCATGGACGACCCATAAAATCAACAAACGTATATATATTTCAGAAGGGGTCCAATGTATGTATAAATATTGTACAGCTTATTAAAATAGTAGTAATAGGTAACATACCTTTCTTCCTTTGCTTGCTAACTGATCCTGCATTTGAACTGGGTTCGGAAACTTCACTTTATCCCATGTCATGTATCTGTTGGGACAAAAAAAATTGTACATATACTATCATTCATAGAAAGTTGCAATGTGTTGTTGGGTAGGATATGCTAGATTTTTTTTGTGGCTCACATTTAAAAAAGTGCAGGTATCTGAACTGGGATTGGAAACTTTTCATCCCATGTCTTGTATACTATCATTCACATTAAAGTTACAGAACCCAAAGCCCCCAGAATGTAAGACGCATCGACATTTGTTAGGCTCACATCCAAACGACCACAGGAGGGGCTAAAAAAATTACAAGGGGATAGATGCTGTTGAGGCCTACAGCTTATAAAGTGCAGGGTGATAGATGT
>NW_022706758.1:0-703 GCF_011630105.1 Anneissia japonica
ATGGAATCAGTGAACTTATTATATATAAATAATTGTAAGTTATTTTTCATTATTTATATATAATGCTGTGTTTCCCCTTCCTTATTTATATATAATTAAGCCAGTAATCTTATTATATATAAATGTTTGGTTAGCCTTTCATTATTTATATATAATGTAATCAGTAAACTAATTATATATAAATAATAAAAAGGTTAACGCAATTATTTACATATAATCTTTTAGACGTAAATGCATTATATATAAATAATGGGTGATCTATTCAATTAAATGTTAAATAATGAGTTATATATAAATAATTGTGTTAAATAATAAATTTACACTTGGTGCCTCATACATTTGTACCTCCTAGCTACCCGAAATGAAATACAGTAGACTCCAAACAGACGTAGCGCGGTTATGGAGATCGAACATGACCGAAACCTGTTTTGGCATACTTCATATACCTGCCTGTGGCTGGCATATTACTGCATCTCAGCATCAGCATTTACAGACAGGCCGGTTTCCCTCTAATTAAAAACCAACTCTACTTAAGGACCATCTTTCTATAGCCCAAAATGAATGTCATTTTTTTCTAATTAAGGCTGCTAAACATAAATAAAGAAAACATAATAAATAAATAAAAATAAACAAAATATAGATCATAACAAACCCCAGGTCTCAAAATAGCCTAATTAATTGAAGGAAGACCTGTACTTTTAGC
>NW_022706759.1:0-1128 GCF_011630105.1 Anneissia japonica
ATAGATATGCGTCCAGAAGCCATACAGTATATATGTTGAATTTTAGCAAACAAAGGAAACTTCTTTTATTAACAATTGTTCATTAGACATTACATATAACAACTTTATTTCAACACCAATGGCCCAGATTCGCCAAAGGCTGATCTTTTTGAGGCCCTGCATAACATTTTATTAGAAAATGACTATATCTTTAGCGCTAATTGTCAAAACCCATAGCTCTAACAGTGATGTTTGATAGCCCTGATTACAAAGGCAAACTCAAGTGAAAATGTTTAAGTATTAATAGGCATGCTATAAAAATAATGGCATTTAAATAACTTGCGATATTCTCAAACTTTTGATTGAAAATGGTCGTCTGGTTTGTAGACGATAGAACATTTTCAATTTATCAAACTAATTACCAACCGTTAGGCTGACAGTTTCGATGTTCTTTCCCATAAACAATATCTTCAAAGTGGCGATTATGCAATTTTAGTTGTACACTACGTACATAGCTGTGAAAAATCGTTGTTTTTGAAAATATATTGATGTTTTAAATAGATTGCTCTAATGAATCTTCAATTATTATTAACAACACTACAATTCTTTTCAGAGCGTGGTGTAACGCTTCCGCATTTTCGGATTAAGTCTTAAATTCTCTCATCAGTAAAGTAAATCGGAACATACCATTACTAGTAAGGTATTGATTCTCCACAGATAGTTGATTTTCACAATTTATCTTTCTCATCACAATTATCAGGAGTAACTTATAAGGAATATTTATTACCATTAGGCCTTTGTATGAAAAGGATGATACACAAAATTTTCAGGTAGAAATATTCATTTACTGCAAATTATCTTTCCAACCGCAATGGACCTTTCCGCTATGCCCCGCCCCTTGGATATTGTTACTAAGGTCCCACAAAGCGATCACGTGCGTTTGTGCGTTTGTGGCACAGCACGTGGGTTTGTGAGACGCGCGCGTATTCCTAGCGCTGTTTTGATTAGTCAGTTGTTAAGTTTGATTAACACTCCGGAAAGGTCTATTATTAAGACTTTTTACGGCAATTGTACAGTTTAAATGAAGGAGGTTGTCACCATGGTGAAGATGGCCATAGAATTGCACTTAAGATTATATCAGGTACTATA
>NW_022706760.1:0-1057 GCF_011630105.1 Anneissia japonica
TTATTAATACTATAGAGTCATTCCATATGAATCCAACACACTTTTTTTGTCAGACCCTCTTCAAATTGCCCAATATTTTGCATGTTGGAGGTTCTACCTGAGATAACCCCACAGTGAAATTTTTGGCTCCGCGCCAGCATTTTCTGATAGGTTAGAGCAATTTGAAATTTTCATGAGATTTGGCAGAAAACTGCTGATATCTCTCTTGAAACTCAACGTATTGGAGAAATTCTTTTACCGTTGGATAGAAAAGAAGATTCTCTTTCGCAAGTCGAATGATGTCCGGACTAGTGGGAATTATGTAAGTCAAGTCACGTGACCTTGATCTTTGACTCAAAATATCACAAAAGTGTATATCTCGATGTCTGGAAAATTCACACCTCAGTTAGGACACTTAGCCCACATGATGCCCCTAAAGTTTTATTGTGGGCAAATGAAATATATTAGCTCTAGACTACATTTTGTGCCTAGGTATTGATAGTTTCACTGAGTTTCCAGGAAATCTGCTGATAGCTTCTATGAAACTGGCACCATAGTATAATGAAAATCAGGGGCCCTGTGACCATTTTTCTGGGATTAAGGTTTTTTTTTTTTTTATCTTTTGTGGGGTCATCCCACCTTTATTCATCACATTTTTTATAAGCAACATTGTGGTTACACAATCATCTATAATGCAATATGGCAATGTAAAAATACTGGAGAAATTTTTGGCATACGTTTTTAAAATGAGTTGTTCAGTTAAAAGTTATTCTAAATATTTCCGGATATGTTTTTCTATCATAAAAAGTTGGAAAACTGAGGTGTAACACCATTTGTTCAGATGTTTTAGGACGTTTGCTTTGTAAATGCAAAATGTTCCTAATGAAAACAGATGGTCTATATAAACGTTTCCTGTACCAAGCACAATATTTTTAAAATTTGCTTCAATACCATAATTAATAATGCTAAAATGATTAATAAAATTCCACAGGTCATGTGATTTTGTACAATAATAAAAAAAATGTGCGTCATCTTCAACAACATTGCACTTTGGACATGTATTATTTTCGATAATTTT
>NW_022706761.1:0-1226 GCF_011630105.1 Anneissia japonica
TGCTAAAAATAAAACCAAATTCCGTCATAGAAAACAACGACGTCTCCCAACTCAGTTACCCAGGGGCGCATGGGTTAGGTCGGCCCTATCAAAGCTTTAGTTTCTTCGGCTGCGCGTACTGAGCGTATTAGAAGTAGGTCAGTCTCAACTTCTAGGTGAGAATTTTTCTCTATGGTGTTGATCGTGGGAAAGTTCTCATAGTGTTAGAAATCTATACAGAGTGACTATCAGAGACTTTCAATCAAGTCAAGTGTGCAAGCAGTATAGGCGCACTGTCGGTAACCATAAATAACAGTAGGCCTAGATATACGGAAGCTTGGGGTGATGACAGATCCCTCTACTCCACCCCCGGGGGAAAGGTTACGCCCTTCTTGTTTCTACCAATGGAAAAAACAGATTAAACTAAAGTAGACATAAAATTTACATAAATCGCATCTTTGCCAGCTAGTACCTTCTACTTGAAGGGCCTTCTACTTGAAGGGTGGCTTCAGTGATGGGGAGGGAGTGAAACAGGGCTCCGTCGGGAAGAGCGCTCTCCCCACCCTTACCCCCTCTCCCGTAGGTCTACAATGAAAAAAAAAACAACATTCGTTGGGGAATAAAAAAAATGTGTTTGTAATTTCTACATAGGGCCTATTAGTAAAATCTAAAACAGAAGTGGCGCTAGAATTTGTCCAGGGAAGGTCCGTGTGTGGGGGTGAGGAAAGCGCGGTCTCCGACAAAAAAAAGTGGGGGTGGTCGGGGTGTTGCTTAAAATTTCGTGCAGTGTCGAAGGTTCATTCGAAATATCTCTATGGTGAGAACTGATTCTGGGAAGAGTGACTATCAGAATTCAATCAAGTAAAGTGTGCAAGCAATAGGTGCACCATCGGTAACCATAGCAGTAGATATACGGAAGCGCGGGGTGATTTTTTTTTTGTGTAGTCTGATTCGTTAACCTAGAGGGCGTATAGGCGAGCACAATTGGCCGTGATAAAAGCTTGGGCATAATGGCTGAAATGACTGATTGATGACCACTACAGAACATGGCTAGACCAAACACTTATCAGGATATACAGGCCTGATAGTATAAATACTGTACATTACTCGAGTGATAATATAATTAATGTTGAAATATTGAATCACTACACGATATTGTATCAATACTTGGATCATGTATTTTATGCTATATTTGAGACATCAATGGACCATTCCGTTTTTGATACACGAATTTCCCCATCGGATTT
>NW_022706762.1:0-2994 GCF_011630105.1 Anneissia japonica
CGTATCTGTGCTACACGGTAACCAGGGTTTATGTTTGTGCAACATGTTTTGAGATATGTCAAAAAATAAAAATCACAATATCACATCATCATCATCGTCATCATGGTCGTCACCAAAATGTAATCACCTCATTCACTATTTAGATCTGGGCAGCTGTCTTTCAGATATTTTGAACACAAGAAATACGCAGGACCTTAAGAATGGTTGTCCATAAAAATCAAAGATTTGGTGGCAGATGTCTGAAAATGGATTTCTCTCAAATTTTTACAATGAATAGATACTTGGGTAAAAGGCATATATATGACAATTGTTTACTGTGTTTTTTTAGCCTTCGTTGTCATGGCAACGACTCATTATCTAAATTTTACCGTTTTTGTTAATTTTGGACATTTTTAGAAGTGAAAAAAACACTGATTTTCAGACCTTATTAAGAAAAAGAACATGCACTATATATATATATTTGTGATCATCCATGTAAATAACCAGGTATTAACTTCCATTTATCGAAAAAAAAAATGTGTAAAAAATTCTGTTTGGAAGATAGTATTATTTACAAAAGGGGGTTTTTCTCAAAATATATATTTTTTTAAAGTATGCCTAGCTCAGAAACCTATCCATAACTTCCAAAGCGGTGCATACATATCTTCCATCTTTAATATTTTAATAGTCAATAGTTGTCTAAACAATACTCAAGAAAAAAGGTTGTGGGTATTTTACACACGTGGATGCGGTATTGCCAAAAAAACGGCATTTTTTGAATAAAAATATATCATTTTTTACTAAATGGATAACACTATAAATCAACGTAAATTTATTTTAAAATAATGTTACTATAATTAAATAGTCTAACAACATGTTAACAAATGTGTTGCCAGGCTCATTTTAAGTAATTTAAAACTTAATTTTGTACTGTATTGCCAGAAAACAGCATTGTTTTTATTGAAAATTAAGGTAAACATACATCTTTTTACTAAACAGTTACCGGTAACGATATAAAATATAATATAATTCATTAGCCATAACAGATATACTTCCCTGACTAGCTTAACAACATGCTAATGAATGTGTTGTAAGACTTTGTCAATATGCATTACTGTATTTTCAGGAAAAACAGCATTTTTTCATTAAAAAATATTGTAAAATACATTTTTTTACTGTACGGAAAATGCTATAATATAAAATATAATTCATGTAACCATAATATTATTATACATGACTATTATAACAACATGTGTTGCCAGGTTTGTTTCAAGTATGGTAAACTCAATATTATACTACATTGCATGTGAAGCAAATAACTTAATTAATTTAACTATCTGTAACAGTGTAAACAAAACAAATTTAAACACCACTCTGACAAAAGCAATCCATGATAAATTCGCTTTCAACGACGAGTTATGATTTTTAACTTAGGAATACTCAATGTATTTGTTGAATTCACCATGAAAAGTTAATTGTGCCATATACAATTGGAATGTAAAGATCAACAGTTTCGTGGACAAGCATTTGGAGGTTGCGATTCCTCTTCGGCAGCTTAAAGAATATCTCCATCGGAATCGTCAACAGTTTAGTAGCCTACAGTGTACTACTTCGTCTTGACACTTCTCTAATTGCTTTACATCTTTTGCTCAGATATTCTGATGGTTTAGATAACTTACACGTCGTCCCTAGCTATTCTTATGTCTTTGTCAACCTCTAACACTGGCTATTTGGAATTTCTTTTGAACTTATTCTTTTGTGGAAGCGGTTTGGCGCAGCGTGAAAGGTTTGGTTTCCCAACCTCGAGGTCGGGGTTTCAATCCCTCGCTGTGCATTTCGCTTGTGTCCTTGAACAAGACACTTTATCTGCTTCCCTCCATTCAGGAGTATAAATGGGTACCTGGTGGGGTTGCTTGCTCCTGCGCTGAATACAGTAGCAACACTTAAGCATGTGGATCCAATGACCAGGGACTGAAGCGCTTCGTATCTGCAAAGAAAGGCGCTATATAAATAAATATGATTAGATTAGATTGTTGTTTCTAAAAATCTTGTGTTTTTTCTTGTTTTCTTTTAATGTGAAGGTGCATGTTTAATAAGTGTTGAATATCTTTTCAGTAAACTTCTATCAGATTAATCTTCATATTCACCATATCCACACCTATTTGCTCAATATGGTAATACATGATACAACACAAGATTTACATAGTTCACTCCATGCACTTGTTGTCCAATTGTGCAGTCTTATGATCACATTCTTAAATATCTAACTCGCTTAGAAATACAACAATCCGCCTTCTTACCGCCTCCTTGTAGAACTGAACGTTTCAAATCTTCATTTCTTCCATATTCTCTAAATGTCTATCCGTCTTCTGCCAACAATTCCTCCATTTGTACTACTCCGCTACATTGATCTATTGTTTAATTTGTTTATTCTTTTGTCCATTGCAAATATATATTCATGAATATAAATGTAATGTTTCTGGTATGGCAGATAACAGTCGACTGATGGATTTTGGAGCAAATGAAAATTAAATTGAAAGATTAGACTTTAGAAGATAAAAATGCTATCATGGGAATATGCAAGTGTCGGTTTAAAGCCTTTTAGAATAACCTGATTCTGCTTTGTCCAACAGTGTTCGATTCTCAGGTCTTTATTTAAGTGTTCCTGTAACTATCTAATTTTCTAGTGTACAGAAGCTTATGTAGGACTTTATAAATCAATCTTCGGGACGGAAAAACAAATGATTATTAAAGGTATCCTTTATTTCTAAGTTGGCCTTGTGCACAGACTGGTAGATGTTGGCGAACAGGTTGACCAGACGGGGTCAGTGCATTTGTCCGGAGGTCTTTTTGTCCGAAGGTCCGTTGGTCCGAAGGGTCTTTGGTGCGAAGGTGTGTTGGCCCGAAGTAATTAATTCAAATATAGAGAAAAATATATTTGAAAAAAAAACATGTAGGTCTATATTGGCTAACAATATACAATTATTGCTAGCATGACTTGTCAGCTAAGTTTAT
>NW_022706763.1:0-3587 GCF_011630105.1 Anneissia japonica
AAAAAAAAAAAAAAAAAAAAAAGAAGCAGAACTGCACATTCTACATACCTGCTCGAATTATTCGGCGCTGCAATTGAAGATGCAGGAAACATGTGTTGTTCGACAATCAGGGAGCAAATGTAAACGATGAATTAATGTGTGATGACAAACGAAGTAATAATAATAATAATAACTTTCTTCAACAATGATATGGAAACAGTTGTATGTTGTAAGAGAAAAGGGAAACAAGCCATTGTTAGGATCACAATTGGAAGGCAGGCCTTGTCTCATAGTGACCCTTGATAATAATAATAATAATAATAATAATAATAATAATAATAATATTAATAATAATAATAAGAACATGATTTTATATTTGTATAATCCCTTAACCTTTTTAGTAATATAATATTAATATTTAAAAAATGTATATATAAAAATAATGACGATAATAATAATAATAATAATAATAATAATAATAATAATAATAATAATAATAATAATAATAATAATAATAGTAATAATGAGATCTTTACTTTTGGTATAGGCTTAAATAATACATTATTTAAGGTTCAAAAGCTGAAGAATTTTAATAATTACCAATTAAAGCACATAAACGCTATACAACTTAGGCAAGAGTCCATACATAAATAATCTGCACATCACAAATAACGTAGTCTTTGATCAACTAAAGCAACTAACTAAACGTCCCGAAAATTATCTATGCGTCCAAAAAGTATGGGACGCCCAGAAAAGAAGGGGTGCGGCGCCACAATCTGTTAAAGATTCTTTTTTAAATCATCTATATTTGAAAAACTCATTTTCCTTCACTCTTATCTCATTTAGTTTCATTTTCATTCCCTTTTTTCTACTTATTGCTTCCCCGTTTAATTTATTGTAGTTTCCTTTTTTGTTGTTCAGGAAAGAAGGAAAACAGTAAAACTAAAACAGAACATTATTCCGGGTATAATGCATTTAGCTCAGGCAAAATATTAAATGTTACAATTATTATATTACATTATTATTACGACACTTATTATTAGGTAATTAATTATAAGTAAGAAAATGAGAAAATAACACGTTTGTTAGGCGATACGTAATAGAGTTCTGCAAAGTATTTTTACTTAATAAGACGATCATGATGAGCATTTGGGGTATTTAAAGCAGCTGCCAAACGTGTCCAAAACACCTTCTGACCATCTGGATTTTCAGTCCATTCGATGTAGGTCTTCTTTCTCAAGATCCTCTGAAGTAATGTTGGCATATTTCTACTCGCCACATGCTGTAAAATTACAGCCACAAAAATGTCCTCGTAATTGTCAAACATACGGGTCCTTGCCATTTCCATTTCAAAGTAACACCATTCACTCTTAGCAAAGTTCTTGGTGACAACTATCAGCATTTTACGACTATACTTAATAGCATCAGAAATATTGTCAGCGATTGCTCCGCCAACTACAAAATCCCGGAAGTCAACGCAAAGACGAAAATTGAACTCGGGACCTTCCAGTGTCGGCAGGGCTGATTTGAGTACCCAATCAACGTCTTTGCTGTTGTAGGAGACGAATGCGTCATATCGAACCTGTACGCCGTCAATTGGTGGCGGACCCTCGTTTTGTAATCTGTCGTACTGCTTTCGGAGCAGTCGTCGCTGATTCCAGTATCTATGAAATATAAGATATGTCTAATTATAATCAGGTAAGCTATATATAGCTTCCAATTGAATCAAGGATGTACAAATCAACTTATTTCAAAGTGTATACGGAGCCAAAGATGCAAGTACAAGCTGAAAAAAAATTAAATTAAAAGATCATATCTTGCCTAGCGTACATTTTAAACGATTGCACTGAATGACCTTTCCTGAGGATAACCTAACTGCTTTGGATCATGAGTAGTGACATTCGCGACCGATGTGGTGTAGAGAAGTACGTATAGGCTACCATATTCTGCTGTACATTATAACCAAAACTGTTTAGAGGCGTACTTATACTAATTTTGTTTATGGATGGTACACATTATTAACTCACTTTAACTTACGTTATGATCCCTATACTCTTCACCAACATTTCTTCATCAACAAATTACCCTGTACTCGTCTGTGATTTACATCATTGCAACTGCATAATATTCTTAATAGGCCTATTGTTGTTTTACAAAAACAATCTATCGCTTACAGCGATACAAGTGCTATTTATGTTATATCATATATTTATGGGTCGTTTTTAGTCAGTAATATTCAGTCATGAAGTATTTATGTTCTAAACATTTTATTTCCTTGTTTCGTTAATTTTTTATAAATAGTGTAATTAACATGTTTTCATCTTTGCTAATTGATTAACTTTCAAACAAACTTATTTTCACTTTTCAGCTGTTTTATGATAGCATCATCATCATCATCATCATCATCATCATCAACATCGTCACTATTATTATTAGCGCTTATGGTTCTGGTAATGGAACTTAGTACACCTTTCGAGACGAGTTTGGGGTTTGTAGAGCCCACAAATGTAAAAATCTACTACAAATGTAAAAATAACCACAAATTTCAAAACAAAAAAACTGCTATAGTAGAACAGCTAAGTTGCACATTTTAGTAGAGCAGCTAAGGGTCAAGTTGTGCACTTTCTTACCAAAGCATGAAACTTGGCACAAAATATCTTTAATATGTGTGAATTAAAAAAAATGTGTGTGCCAAGTTTCTGACACCTGCTATGGCCGCCATTTTCAATTTAAAATGACCGCCTCTAAAAGACGGGATCCATATATCTTGGCAATGGAAAATCGTACAGACTTAGTTTTGGTCTCAAATTGTTGGGAACATACATGTTGCTATTTGTTCTAATGTAGCATTTTGTCCAAAAGTGATCAGAAATGGCACTTTTGACCTTTAAGCCTACATGAACCAGCATATCTATATCTCCAAAACTGTTAGTCATAGTTTCAGTCTCAAAATGTTCAGAAGATGCATGTTTCTATTTGCTCTAATGTAATATTTTGCCAAAAAGTGACCGGAAAGGCATTTCTGACCTTTGACCCTAGATATCCAGCATATCCATATCTCAAAAACCGGTTGGCCACAGAGACCTAATTTTGGTGTTTCAGAACATGCATGTTCCTATTATGCAACATGTTGCCCTAAAGTGACCGGAAATAAAGTTTATAAACTTTGACCCTAGGTACCCTGCAGGATATTTAAATCTCCTTAACCGTTGGTCATAAAGACCTAAGTTTAAGCCTTGTTCGGAATATATATCTCTATTTGCACTAATGCAACATTTTTTTCTAAAAGTGACCGGAAATGATATTTTTGAACTTTGACACAAAGGACCCTATAGCATGTCCATACCTCTATAACCATTGGTCATGGACATCTAGTTTTGGCCTCAAATTGTTCAAGATATGCATGTTGCTATTTGAACTATTGCAATGTTTTGTCCAAAAAGAGGTCAGAAATGACATTTATATACATACATACATACAACTACACATACACCCATACATACACACACCCCAACACACACCCTGACCCCCCCCCCACACACACACACATATATATATATATATATGTATATATATATATATAATCCAATTACTTGTTTTTATTTATA